>NC_045558.1:112967256-113267256 GCF_009769535.1 Thamnophis elegans
AAAATAGCTGGCAAACTAGTAGTAATCTTATGTCCCTAAAGTGGATATTCCTTGTTTCTTATATATGTAAATGTTCTCAAATCCTAAAGTTTGTTCTGCTATCACTCAAACTGGTCACCTGTTAGCACTGGCCGCTCCATGCCGAGGGCAAAGCCCTGATCCACAGGTCCGGGTAGCAGCTCACTGTGACCGGCATGGGGCAGCCGGTGCTTGAGCAGCTCCGGCCTGCAAGACATGGCGCTAGCTGGGATCATGGTCATGTCCAGGTCCAGGGTCAGTGCTGCCAGCAGAGACATTGTATTGGTGATCACTCAGGTTCAGTGCAGGATTTGTACGCAGCAGGCAAGATGTGGCTCTGCTCCTGCAGGCAAGGATAATGGTGGTAGTGGTGGTGGCCAAAGGGGACCTGGAAAACAATAGAAATGAATCTTATTTTCTCAATGAAATCATTAGCCAAGATTTCTTTCTATTTTTGAACAGACTAGAATTTGTTTTACCTGTAGTAAAAATCTTAGCACTTTGTTCAGTGGTACAATCAACTTCCGTGAAAATATTTGTAGATCAAGCCTCTGCTGGCAGGCCAATAATGGATACATAACTAGGCTGGGACCATACCCTATACAGGTAGTCCTTGATTTACAACCACAATTGGGCCCAGAATTTCTGTTGCTAAGCAAGGCAGTTGTTAAGAATCACATCCCATTTTATGATCTTTTTGCCACAGTGAAGTGAAACATTGCAATTAAGTGAATTACATGGTCGTTAAGGGACAGGCTTTTGCTAGAGGTCAGCTGGGAAGGTCATAGGTGTGAATCACAGGACCTCAGGACATTGCAACCATCATAAATATACACCAGGTGCCAGACATTTGATCATATGACCTTGGAGATGCTGCAGCGATCATAAGTGTGAGACTCATAAGTCACTTTTTTCAGTGCCACTGTAAGTGAACAATCACTAAATGAATAGTTGTAAGTCAAGGACGATATGTGGTAGGTTAATTACAACTAGTAATTATATAATTACAACTTGGCCCTGCAAGAGTGTTAGCCAAATTGATGAAAATTAAGGGGGGTGTTCGGCTCTTCAAAATACCAAGGAGAACATGCAATAGGGACAATGAACTTTTCTCGCAGTAGAAGCACCATAGTACAAATTCCTCTTTTGCTAACAGTTGGAACCTCCCCCCACCGTTGGACTTCAACTCCCATAATCCTCAGCCAGCATAAGTTTTTTGGAAGTTTGATCCAAGACCTCTGAAGACCACCTCGAGGGCAGGTGCAGGTGCAGACATGCATGTTTGCGGGAAACAGGGGAAGGAGCAGTGACAGAGCTGCGGTCACACAAAGGCTCCGCTCGCCGCCCGGCTTTTCTCAGTGGGGTTACGCAAGCCGCATCTGCTTTCTTCCCTGGAGAGCAGAAAGTCTTACTCTACTCCCCGATGGAAAGAGGGGCGGGCAGACAAACAGGTTTTAGCATGCTAGGAAACGGAGGGGGGGTAGGGAAGAGAGGAAACTAGGACTGCTACTCTACATCTATTTAGACATTTGGAAAATCCCAACATCCTTGAACGCGTCACCCCCGCTTCATTACTTTTCCTTCAGTTTTATTTATTTTATTTAGTTTGTGGCTCATGTACAATATAACAGGAATAAGAATAAACATGAATAAGAACACAAGAAATGGGTACAAATAAATGGGGACAGTAGGACAGGGACTTTAGGCACCTTATACACGACCCTAGTTATCCCCAAGCCCACCGCACCCCTGGGTCCTTCTCCCATCGTAAGGGACCCCCCCCCCCTTTCCGTAGAGTGGTAGTCGGGAGAAGATGAATGGGAAAAGACAGCATCCCAACGCATTACTTACTCCATGTTGCCGATTCTGTTGCAGCCTGCAACACACGCTCGTTTTCCTCCGGGATCCACGCAGCCCTAGAAAGCCATGTCCTCGATTTCGCGTGCCTCGCCGGCGCTCTAAATCTTGAATCCTAAATTTGTGACAAGAGCAGAATGAGTCACAGCGGGGTGGAGCCTCCGTATATATATCCCTCTAGCCTCCATGCCTCATCGCAGCGGCGTCGCGTATCCTTCCGCCACTTTCTTGCCTGATACTGCTTTCACTAATGCGCATGCTTGGAGAGCGGGGAGGCGGCCCTTTTCGTTTATTTTCCGCCCCCAACCCATTTGAGGCGGCGATTTTTATTTTTATATATATAAAAAGTTCAAGGAATCAACATTTAGTTGATACATTCAGAAAAGTTAGCCTGCCCTTATTCGATACACTTTGCACATACTTAAAAATAACCTTGTCCCTTTGATACAAACTGATTTCCAAACTATAGCGCTTAATGTGCTGGAAAAATCCTCTTTTCCACGGTACCCAAAGCTGATAGTATTTATTTGGGCAAAACATTCAGTATATTTCAAAACATGAGCAGAGGCAAGCATGTTAGTGCAATAAGTCTTAAGTTTAACTGTAAACTGAGCTTATGCTCCCATGGCAAATAAATGAAGCCACCAAATTATGAGCCAGCAGTGTGCTGCAGCATCCAAAAAGCTAATACAATCCTTGGTTGCATAAACAGAGGCACAGAATCAAAGTAATGTATTAGTATTAACATATTAATGCCACTTTATAAAGCATTAGTAAGGCCACACCTGGAATACTACATCCCATTTTTGTTACCATATTACAAAAACATGCTGAAACTTTGGAAAAAGTGTGAAGAAGAAAAGCAACAGGACTATTAAAGGCCTGGAGACTAAAACATATGAAGAATGGCTGCAGGATTTGAGTTTGGCTACTCTAGAGAAAATAAGGCCTAGGGGGTACATGATAGCAGTATTTCAGATTTTAAGAGGTTGTCACTAAGAGGAAGTGGGGGTCAACCTACTTTCCAAAGCATCAGAGGGCAGAACAAGAAACAATGGATGGAAACTAATCAAGGAGAGAAGCAAACTAGAATTAAGGAGAAACTTCTTAACAGTGAAAAAATTTAACTAGTTGAACGACTTGCAATCAGAGGTTGTGGGTGCTATGTCACTGGAGCTTTTAAGAAGAGACTGGAAAGTCACTTCTCTGAAATGGTAGAAGGTGTCCTGCTTGAGCAGGGGGCTGGACTAGAAGACTTCCAAAGTCCCGTTCAGCTTCTATTCTGATTGGATTGGATTCAGTTGATTCTTTAACATCCCTTGCTAGCAAGAAGAGTTAGAGAGATAGAATGAGATGTGGAAAAGCCTTTGCTGTTATATGAAGCTTTTATTTTGTTAATTATAAAATATAACAAATTATTTTGGATTATCCTTATTCCACAACAACCTGAGCATCAAAGTTTTATTATTCCCATTGCATAGATGTATTACAATAAGTTCTTTCATATTGAATACTGTATCGGAATTATGATAACCCAGTAAATTTGCTGGGTGGGGAGGAACAGTGTTAACTCAGACTCACGCCACACATATAGCTGAAAATGTCACCCTTTGTTTACATTTATAATGCTTTAATTAGAAGAATAGGAAACAAACATTCTGCAAATAGGCTGCTGTCACCCTCACTTCTCAGTGCTATTTCCAGAAATGTTTTTAGACCTCAGATTGTCCTCATAAATGTGGCATGCAGCTGTTTGCTCAATGGTGGGGTGGGGGAAGAGGCTGGTCTAGAAAAAGAACAAAAGTAAGCAAGGATAGTAGGAAAGTATATTCTGCTAAATATAAACAGCCATATGTTACAACCAGCCATGTTGTAAATGGGGAACGGTTGCAGCATCAATTTTGCCAAGCATGTCTTCAGCCTGCTCACAATATTGCTCCTTTGAAATCCTCAAATTTTTACCCCGAGACAATACCTGAATACAGCCTCCCCCCCCCCAAAAAAAACCTTAAAAGATAGAAGAAAAAGACAAGCCTTAGAAAAAAAGTTATTTCAGACTGCACATTTTATTTTTCCTAACATGAATATTTATTTGGTGTGGTGTAGTGTAGTGTAGTGTAGTTGGAAGGGACTTTGGAGGTCTTCTAGTCCAACCCCTTGCTCAGGCAGGAAACACTATACCATTTCAGACAAATCGTTGTCCAATCTCTTCTTTAAAACTTCCAGTGTTGGAACATTCACAACTTCTGGAGGTAGGTTGTTCCACTGATTAATCGTTCAGTCAGAAAATTTCTTCTTAGTTGTTCGTTGCTTCACTTCTTGATTAGTTTCCATCCATTGTTTCTTCTCCTGCTTTCAGGTACTTTGGAGACTAGATTGACTCCCTCTTTTTTGTGGCAGCCTCTGAGATATTGGAACACTGCTATCATGTCAACACTAGCCCCTCTTTTCATTAAACTAGACATATCCAATTCCAGTATTCGTTCTTTACATGTTTTAACATCTAGTTCCCTAATCATCTTTCTTGCTCTTCTCTGCACTTTCTAGAGTCTCAACACCTTTTTTACATCGTGGCAACCAAAACTGCATGTGTTATTCCAAGTGTGGCCTTAACAAGACTTTATAAAGTGGTACTAACACTTCACTTGATCTTGATTCTATCCCTCTGTTTATGTAGCCTAGAGCTACCGTATGTTGGTTTTTTTGGCAGCTACAACACACTGTTGGCTCATATTTAAGTAGTTGTCCACTAGGACTCTAAGATCTCTCTCAGTTACTACTATCGAGCCAAGTGTCACCTATGCCATACCTGTGCATTGGTTTGTCTTGCCTAAAAGTATATACAACTTTACCTTTTTCACCATTGAATTTATAGACAAGTGATAGACTTACTGCAACCCAACCATCACACAGTGACATTATTTCCAACAAGTCTTCAAATATTGTCCCTTTTATTTGGCATGTTTTTCTGGCAATCCTTATCAGGGGAAAATGTGTAATCTGCACAGTTAAACAAACAACAGCGGCTGCCAAGCAGTCATCTTCCAGTACAAGCAAAACTAAATTTGGATCCCCCCCCCCAACAACTGTTTACCTTCCTAATTATTCCTGTTATAGTTAATCCTTTCCCAATTCGGGTATTAATTGGCAGCCATTGATCACTTTCTTGATCTCCTTTCAAAATAAAATAATACTAGTAAAACCTACATAGCACTGGGCAAAATCTTATACAACACATCAAATAAATGGTAGCTTTAAACGCCCACTGTGAATTGGCTCACAAGGTTACACTCCTCCTTCCCTATCCCCATAAATGTAGCGATTAACTGTACATTAAATATATCGCTTTTTCTAATCGTCACTGCACAGTGAAAATCCCCGATTGTGGCTGACGCCCTTTCACCACAGAGTCAGAGAGTCTAACAATCCACTCCGACTGAGATCATAACTCCGGCTTTGCGATTCATTTCTGTGCCGCCTACGCGGACTAGACATTAGCAGAGACAAAATGAGATTTGAGGACTATTTTATCGGCGCAGACAGCGGAACGCACTCAGCTAGCCGGAGATACAGTGAATTGCACCCGAGTTGCATCAGCTGTGGGTATATTTGGTGAACTCTCAGCGCTGGTTGCCTCTGATTGGCTACAAGGTAGGAGAGTGCAAGCCTAAGACTGGTCTCAGGAAACGTCAATCTCTCCACCGGTAAATTCCAAAAACTTTTTTGTTTGACCTGACAGTCATTGAGCCCAATGCAGGGCAATTCTTCCAGATCAAACAAACTTATTATTTGTTGTCCTCAGTGCTAATCAGGGTAAGAGTGACAAAAACTAGGTAAGGATTCCACCATTGCTTTCAGGGAGAGAAAAGGTTTACAACTTGGAGGCTGCCTCCACAGATTTGTCCCATGTCCCATATTTGTCAACTGACATTTCAAATGCCTCCATAAATTCTTGAAAGAATGTCTGGGAAGCTGGATCAGAATCTAGGTTTCTGAATATTGGATCTGTGTGAGAATAAATTGCAGATTGAAACAGTCTCTGATTGTTTTGAGTGAGGAAAGATGACAAGTACACGTGAATACTGAATTCTTGATGGCAAAATCCCATTATTCCAGGAGGGGAAAGTCCTAGCACAGAAGTCTTAAATTTACTGGATTGATTACTGTTTCTCATTCACAGCTTTTCTACTTTTGTCTATTATTTATTTCCCTCTGGCTTTTATCTTAATTCTGCTAAAAACTGGAAAAGGACTCTAGGCAAACCTGGACACAGAGAAGAGACAGATAAAGTAGCTGTCAAAGAATTGTAAATAGTTTTTGAAGAACTCAACAATAACTCGCAATTTTCTTTTCCTAAGCAAATGTTCTCCTGTTAGTAATTTTGAACTATAGTTTCTGAGAAACTGAAAAATCTCTGTTCTTTTCTCTTATTCGAACAAGATTTCTTAATTAATTTTAATTGCTTTTAGAATATTCCTGCCCATCATACTGTCATTTTTCCTAAATTTCACAATATAAACTTGTGCAATATTAATATTTTTAATATAAAGATTGCATTCTCTTTCTTCACAAGGAAGCATTTGTCTATATAATTGCATTTACTATTGTGTATAGCAAGAACTGTATACATAATGTATACATTCCGGAAATTTCTATATTGCAATGATTGCTAATTTATGGTAAGAAGTCATAGATTAGGAAATTCACAGCTTAAGGGAGAAATGCAGCCCTCAAAACTTGGATGCAGTCCCCAGTGCTGTCCAAAATACTGTGTAATTTTTATCAATGCAACAAAAGATAATCATTAAATGTATTAGGTATTAGCATAATACATTATGTAATCATTAAATGTATTAAATGTATTAGCAGATACAATTTTACTGAACGGAATGTCTTCTGTTAATTAAATTTAATGTTTGCTTTTGTTTGATCCCATTCACTTTTTATGCTGACCCTATTAATTGTTTGCAGTGTCCTCCCAATATACTAGTCAAAGGCTAAAAATAACCTTGTCCTTAATTGTCTTTGAAATTAATAAGTTAATTTTGCTAGATTTAACTTGATTTAAACAATTTCAGGGATTTCAAAAAGCTTTTATGAAAGCACTAAAATCTCTATAATAACAATCTGGATATTTTTATTAACATTACTTGAATTTTCAGACAACATTTTCATCATTGACAATCAGGGTTTTGGAATGGTAATTCTGGGTCATTCTTAATTCAACCAACTCTTAACACAACTACCAAATCCATTGATTTGTAGTATCATATATAATGTTTATGGGCTCAAATTCAAAGAAATACAAAATGCCTCATAAAGGCCCCTGATTGAATGTCTCCAGCAATTCTGAATTGTTTGCTTCACCTTCCGTATCAAGAACTGGGCCACAGGTCACCCCCTATTGCCTTTGGTTCTGTTCAACAAAGAAATGACCCTTGCCCTGTTCCAGGTCCATTCCTAGAAGTCAATAGCCCTGGTAGGGCAGAGGTTGCCATATGACACCAACATGGCAGGAACAAGGCCTCTGACACTCAGGTTGTGATTCCTCTCTGTTCCTTTGCCAAACATGAAGACAGTATGTGGAGATTGCAAACTCTTGCCTAGATCAGACTAGAAGAGATAGGGTCTATAGACTGTCCTTTTCCATGAATTTTGTTAATTGGATGTTGGCATTGTCTTCATTGCATGCAAGAACAAGAAAAAAAAATGTCCAAAGTATCTCCAAACTAAAATTTGCAATGTAGGTGCAAATTTGCATTGGGATGAGGAGTAGGCAGAGAAGAAAGCCAATATGTACAAAGCACCATCTAGCTCTTCTGCTTTTTAGCAGAAGAAAAAATTGAAATATACATTCCTTATTTCAATGTGTGATATATTGGGAAAGACACAAACTTAGATTGCTTTAGGAGTGATGAAAACTAAGGAGTTATGCCAAAGACTTCTAGAAAGCAAGGTTTTCTGATTGACTTTTATCTCTTAACCTAGACTACCTGAAAGCATTGTTTTGGGGAAAGCATTGAAAGACTGATCTCTATGATATCTGGTGGACAGATAGGACGTAAATCAAACTTATCATAACATCCTGAGAAATCTTTTGTCTTCTATAGTATTTACTTTAGAGCAAAGTAAATTTGGTGCTTCAATTTGGTGCTCTCCAGGTGGCTGGAATTACAATCCCCAGCATTCTAAGATTTGAATTGAATTTTCAGGACTGGATTTCCAAAACAATTGGAGTTCAGCATTCTAATAAGAGTTCATTATACAATGCGGTAATAGCCACTCATGGGTGGTGTTAAGGAGGGATTCAATAGAATCATGCAGGACGGCTATTAAGAGTTACTAATATTGAAGACTCCGTGTCTTCTCCAAGTTCAGGAAATAAGTTCAAACACCAATTGCAGGGAAAGACAGGGACAGCAATAAGATGCTAGAATACAATGGGGCTTAGCCTGATTTGACATGGTTCATATGTTCAGATTAGAAGCTGTTGATTTCAGAGAAGGAAATAGCTGTCTCTGTCCATTAACATCCACCATTTAAGCAATAATTTATATTTGCCTCATGTTTGGCTTAGGTGATTTGAAATTGCCTCTCCATTTATTTTTTACCATATATCAGTGTTCTCAACCATGACAACTTAAAAGATGTGTGGACTTCAACTCCCACATTTCCCTAGTCAGCATAGCCGGGCTGGGGAATTCTGGGAGCTGAAGTCCATATACATCATACAAGTTGTCAAGGTTGAGAAACATTGGTGCTTATATTAATTAATATCTTGCTGGTACTGTACAGGTAGCTCTCGATTTACAATCATTCATTTAGTGACTGTTTGAAATTATGGTGGCACTGAAAACATGACTTGACCATTTTTCACGCATGACCATTGCAGCATCCCTGTGGTCATGTGACCAAAATTCAGATGCTTGGCAACCAGCATGTATTTATGATGGTTGGATTGCCTGGGGTCATGATCCCTTTAGTGGCCTACTGTCAAATTAAGTCAATGGGGAAGCCAGATTCACTTAAGAACTGTGTTAGTAACCACTGCAGTGATTCATTTAACAGTTGTGGCGAGAAAGGTTGCAAAATGGAGCAATACTCACTTAACAACCATCTTCTTAGGAATTGTAATTTTGGACTCAGATTTGTCATCAGCCGAGGACTATCTGTACATTACATCAAGTAAGAATATACCTCAATTGATCACTTATGCTGATCAGCTGTTCCCTTCCAGCCTAGAGATACACAGTTTAAAGTCTGATCCCTTTTCAGTTTATTGAAAACATAGTAACTTTCATTTTATTCCAGATTATGCTTTTGTTGCACTGCTCCTATCTGCCCTCTGGAATACCCAGTTTTCAGATCTGTGTGGCTGCTACTTAATAATATTCTGGAAGCCTGTAAAACCTGACTCTTCTCTTGAAGCCGTTGTTGAAGTGGTTGTTGCACTTGCTGGTATATTTTGTTTAGTTTGTTTTGTCCAGATATGCAAGGTTTTGTCTATCTACTGTTGTTTCTATTGCTTTATTTGTTCTTTTATAATGTAAGCCATCCAGGGTCATTCTGAAATTGTGGCCTTAAATATAATAAATATAATAAATACATAAAATAAAACCAAATACAGGTAGTCCTTGACTTATAACGACAACTGAAATTTCTGTGGTTAAATGAGAATTTGTTGAGTTTTGCCCTATTTTACATGTCTTGCCACAGTTGTTAAGTGAATCACTGCAGTGGTTAAGTTAGCAACACTGTTGTTAAATGAATCTGGTTTCCCCACTGACTTTGCTTGTCAGAAGGTCACATGGATCATGTAATCATGGCCATAAATATGAACCAGTTGCCAAGCATCTGAATTTTGATCGCATGATCATCGGAAAGTTGCAAAGGTTGTAACTGAAAAGTGGTCATAAGTCACTTTCTTCAGTGCCGTTGTAACTTTGAATGGTTCACTAAATGAACTGTTGTAAGTCGAGGACTATCTGCATAGTTCTTCTTGCAAACTCATAAAATCTTAATATGCTTTTCAATTAGGAAAGTTTTATTAAACCTGAGGTGCTAAACTGGGACAGATAAAGGATGAAGTAGGGAGGAGTCTTTTGTTAAATCTGGGTTCACTTTTGAAGTGTGCCACTTGACCTGAAAAGAGATGAATAGTTTTGCCCTTTCCCATTTGGATCAACGGTTATCCAATTTGAAACTGCCACTTGGCTGAAGCAAAAGTACTGTTCTCTTTTCTTATTTCTCTCTGCTGAGCAGAGGTCTCCCTTAGAGGATTGTGTAAGTAAGCAATTGCTTTTCACAAGCATAAAATCTCTATGGTTACTAAGACACGCCTCTCTCTCTGGGGTATTATCATAGAGACCCCTTTAAGAATAGCAGGAGTTAATGTTCCATCCACCCTTTGCTTAAGGCACAGACATTGTCATGACAATGGGTCACTCCTGAGGGATGTCAGGCAGCACCAGCTTTCCCACTGAGATTTTGGAGGAAAACATATTTGGCCTATGTTAAAGTGCAGTAGCTAGCCTCACATCACAACTTAATCATTTAATGCAGCCAAAGTGGTTGGTCCCTATCATATGGTGCTATCATTTGCAATTTTTTCCTGTTCTTGCTTTTGGAAAAGCCTTATGAATACTTCCCCCACCCCCATCCCCAAAGTGTTGTAAAACAAAACAGACAGGATAGAAAAATATGGAGGATGTGTGCATTAAATCTTATGGAGATAATAATTGTGTGACACAATTTCTCTGCTTCAGTTTTCTTCATATGATTTACTTGACACATTTTGGAATAAATTATTGGCAGCGGTCACTCAAGATCATACTAATCTTGAACTAGATTTGTTTGGTTTTTGCTTAGCATGCTAAGTGAACAAGCCATCTGAGCTATATTCAACAGAGTAGTAAATAATCTATTGTTTAGCACAAGATATAAACCCAGCCATTCCCCTGTAGGCTGAAGATGTTCAGGCTGTAATTGGCTGCTGCCAGTCCCTGGAGCCTTCAGTAGCTCATTCTTTGGATACAAAGCAGCAAACCATTCTAGTGTGCATTACTTATTTGCTTTTCTTATTTGAGTTAATGACATTGAACATATGTACGGTAACTTTCAGGTTACCATCCAATGGGAAAAAATACCTCAAAGCACCAACTTAGCCATGATTACTGGTCACCATATTCCAACAAACTCAAAATCAGAACTGTAACAAGAGGGTGCTTTTGAGGAATAGCTAAACCTGTGTCCTCTTTTTGCCCATTCAAGCCTGATTTCCTGATCACTAACCTCTTCCAGGCAAAAGGGGGAAACATAAACTTTAGCACTCTTTCAATATTTGTTCCCCCCTTTTTTCTGAGTAAGCACTCTTTCATAAGCTCCATATTTATATAAATCTGCTTTACGGTTGCTCAGCTGTCTTGTTAAACATGGAAGACATTTTAAAGAGTGGTAAAAGGTGCCATTTTTTTTTAAAAAAAGAGTCAGGTTCATGTAGTTTTTGCAGAAACACCCCCCCCCCTAGCTCCCCCCTCACTGAGAACCTGCCAGTAAAGCAAGGTCTTGCTATTCCAAATCTGGCATCTCACACTGAACAGCTGATCTTCTAGTTCCTGGAGGTGCTGGGTATAATGGAGTGCCCAATTAGAAATGGCTAGGCTCTCCCACTCCTCAAAACAAAATGGATCTGGAGGAACAAGCTCAGGGACCAGAGTGGAAGCTGAGTACCCACATGAGTTTAAAATGTCCAGTAGCTGCTAAACTAAGACTTTATAAATCATCTGACTTTATCCCCAACAGATGAGCAGCAAAATATATAATATTTAGCTCATCTTTAAAGTGCCATTGGATTTGCAGGGGTGGGTTCTGCCTGGCTTTACTGCCGGTTGCCTCACGCTGGATGCGTGCTACATGCGCATGCACATTTCAATTAAAATTGTTTTGCGCATGCACAGAACTAAAAAGCAAGATGGCGACAGCGCTGAAAAATGAACTGGTTTGGGGGCATTGCAGGCCTGGATCGTTGCCGGTTCCAGCAACCCAGGCCGCCATACCACTACCAGTTGTGCCAAACTGGGCCGAACCAGTAGTAACCCACCACTGCACCCTAGGGAGTTAGACTCTAATAGCAGAACAGGGTAATGCAGGGTAAAATGAGATGTCAGCAATGTTATGGCAAAATATTGCTGGGGAAAGTTTGTCCTCTGCTTAGGTGCATGTGGAAAAGGTCCTGTATATCATATTCTGACAGTGACATAGGAGAAGGATCTTTCTCTCCCACAGTCATCTCTTGCAGCTCCCTAAACAAACGTAATTTTGTCATGTGAGATGCTGCCCCATAAGTGTGAGTCTCAATACTGTTTAAAGATTAATATCAATGCAATCCATTAAGCAATAAGCAAGCACTGTGACTCTTTCTATACAAATATCACATCATCCCAGTACTTTGCGTCAGTTATTATCATTCTATTGCAATGCAGCTCCCAGCCACTGTTTAAAGATACCCCTATCAAGGTGTGTGGTTAGTTGTTACCAAATCCTACACACTCAGAAACAGTTGCCATTGACACATTCTGTGTAATTTTTCTTCTTGCTACATCTGTCAGCTGTGAATCTGACAACATTTGAGGATCAAGACACAATCCCAGACCAAGAATACATTCCCTGAACTTCACTCCCATGGTGCGGTTTCCTATTTACCATTGTACCTCTCTCTTAACTAGATCTAATATCAGTTCTTGTTTCTCATCCAAATCATCACCAAGCTTAGCAGAAATTAAGAAATACCAACAGAATTGGTATTGGAATTGGATAGGGAGGAGCAGTAGCATTGACTATCATCAGCATGCTGGCAACACATCACTTGAGAATGCTGGATGATTTCCTTCAGTGCTTTTGTGCTGAACAATATTGGAAGCCAGATGGAACTCTGTGGGACTTCACAGATCAGTACCCTAGGTATGGAATGGTGTTGAATAACAATCACTCAAAATCATCTTCTGAATATATCAGAATGTAAGGAGCCAGAAACATTGTAAAATGATATTTCCAAGGCTGAATCTTAGCCAATGGCCCTCAAAGACACCAAACTCCTAGGCCAACCATTCTCCCATTTAGTTGCCAGCATAGTTCATCCAGCAAACAACCAGAGTAATTTTGGTGTCATGTTCTGTTTGGAAGCCTAAATAAAATGGTTCCAGATTGTTCATATCATCTATTTGCATTTTCTATTATAAGATGGTCATATTCTTGGTCCGCTTTCCCCAAAAAATGGAATATTTTTGAGACTAGCCTATAATTACACAGATTTATTTAGTCAAGAAATTCTGGAAAACTTCCATGTTAGGAATTAAGGAATACATACATACAACCTCTATGTTTTAAAAAAATACAATTACTGTCCAGATTATTGATAAAATACAATCAAACCATTATCATACAATACATACATTCAGGGCCGGATTTTCCTATAGGCTAACTAAGCTTCAGCCTAGGGCCTCAAGATCAAGAGGGGCCTACATTCAAATTGTTAGCAAAATTAAAATTACACTATTCTAAAAACAGTGAACACTAAAACACTGAACTGAAAATAAGGAGAAATTCTACGCATATGACTAATAAACAAACAAAAATGTATTGGTTAAGATCGCTCCAGCGCCGCGGCAGTTGGAGAGCCCGTCTACGTTCCCGGCACCTGCGGTCGGGCGAGAGGTGTGGCCGCTCCCAGTAGCTGCCCCGTCGACGTGGAGCCCACCAGTGGCCAGGCAGGTGAGGGCGAGGGGGCCGAGTTGGGCAGCTGAGCGCAGCAGGGGAGGCGGCTGGCCTCGCTGCCTTTGCCGCAGAGCAGAGCCGCTCTCTGTCGGGAGGCCAGCTATATATATTGATATATATTGATATATATCACAGTAATGATGTATTTTATTGTCTCTCATGTAATTTACAAACTTAAAAATGGGAGGTGAAAGGGCCTCATAAGTGGAATAGCCTAGGGCCTCTTTTCATCTAAATCTGGCCCTACATACATTCAGTCTAAATAGTGCCAGTCCATCCACATATATTCTGTGGAAGAACTCCAGTAATGAAACGTACAACAGAATTTCTATGTCATGTTAATTACTATAGATGGTATTTATACAACTCCCACTGCTAACTTTTTAAGATCTTTGTCCTTGGCCTTTAATTATAGAAAGCTCAAGCTTGCTCTATCTCTCTCTCTCCCCCCCCCTCTCTCTCTTTCCCTCCCTCCCTCCCTCCCTCTCTCTCTTGCTCCCTCCCTCCTTCTCTCTCTCCCTCTCCCTCTCCCTCCCCCCTCTCTCACACACAATTCTTGCATATTATGGATGAGGAAGATTTGTAGTTTACATTTTGCTGACTTAATAGCTCTCAACAGACTCAGCTACAGCTGCAACTATAGCTTAATTGAATTTATAAATCATAACATAACAGAATAACAATTGGAAAGGACCTTAGAGGTCCAACCCTCTGCTCAAGCAGTAGACTATATATACCATTGGGGCAAATGACTATGCAGATTCTTTTTAAAAGGCTGCAGTGATGAAGCACCCATACTTCCAAAGGCAATTTGTTCCACTGTTAATTGTTCTCATTGTTAGGAAATTTCTCCTTAGTTCTAGGTTGCTTCTCTGATTAGTTTCCATGCGTTGCTTCTTGTCTTGCCTTCTGGTGCTTTGGAAAATATATTGACTTTATTACATGTACAGGAACAAACCAATGTTATTTGTTTCCTGTTTTGTTAGCGATCTTTGAATAAAAGTATGTATGTATGTCTGTGGGTTATTAAAGAGAAACTAGAGAAATTAGTTGGAATTCACCTGTACCTTTACCACATCCTTCCTGCATAATGTTCTGAACAATCCCTAAGATATTATACACATATTTCTTAAATGCGCTTGTTAAATAACAAAATCTTTAATTGGTTAATCATTAAAAGTTTATATTTAAATGTCTTTTGTAACATCTAAACCATGGTTTTTCATTGATCTTCAAATGTCTTCCATTCTTTAGCCAGATTGCCTCTAGATGTGATGGGTTTGTTGGAAGAAAAATCCAGTCTGGTTCCAAGCCAGGAGAAAGGTGCTGGAAATAAAATGGAGGCTGATTGGAAAGAAATTTGTTGATTAGCAGAACCAACCACAGCATGCCGATCTGGGACAGCTGACAAATTGATTTGATGAGTACATGGATTTTTATAGGGTTCTGTGATGCTGTAGATAGATTGGTTGCACCCAGATCGGACTGGATCAGATGAAGCTGTAGTAGCAGCGGCAGCAGACTCCGCCCACCCACCCAGTGGCTTCTGCACATGCGCAGAATTATCGTGTGTGCAGTGGAGCACGCAGGGGAGCGCACCTGAAGCTGTAATAAAAAAATTGGCAACCCACCATTGGCTGCAGGGGGTTGTGAGCCAGGTGTCTTTTGCTATTCTGGTGTTGGTGGTGGGGTTAATCTTATTATATCCTAAAGGTCCTGTTCTTAGAAATTGTGTGTGTGTAAATTCTTAATCCCATCATCTGGACCTGAAGGTGTTTTGTTTGTAAATAGGCTGGCCTGGATTTCTTAATGAGCACAAAATATCCACCTCTAAAAACTTCAGGCATCTGCTGGAGACTGTTGGGGCTGCTTTCTGCCTCATTTAATATTTTCCAAAATATTTCATTCTTTTAGTAGAGGGATGCATGATTACAGTTTTAGCTCTTATAACTACCTTCTACGGAAGGTGTAGTCCGAATCTGGGTCATTGGGATCTGGCCCCTGTGACTGACCCAGATTCAATTTTGCAACATTATCCCGAGACACATAAATTTACCTTTATTCATAAGGTGTAGTCCATTCTGCCTGGAGACTGCATTACTGAGGAAAGACTTTTCTACAAATTTGACTCTGGCCATCCTAATGGACAGGAAACTCTTAAAGATCTAGTCTAGAGATACAGTATATAGGTCTTTGACCTGTCACTTGAATCAGGGCTAATTTAAACCACTTCACATTTAACATGTTGACTCATGTATGGACACGGTTTGATCCCTCTTGAAAATTTTCTATTTGTTTAAAAGACACAGGAGAGAACTAATAGATTTAGAAATATAATTCCTCGTCTGGAGAGGAAATGAGACACATGTGCCATCAGAGATCCAGAGGGCCTTTGCCCATCTCATCTCCATTCCCCCTTCTTAATGCCACTTTTACGGGTTAACCAGCAGGGGGACAGAGACTGCTGATCAGTACTCTAATCTGGAGTACAGAAACCTGTAGCGGAGTGGCTAAAAAATGGATGGAGTCAAAGCAGACCGGCGAGGATGGGAACCCGTGAAAGTGTTAAAGAGTATTGGAGGTGGAAAAATAGAGGAGGGAAAGGGAGCAGGCTACAGAGATGGGGAGAGATTACAGTAATTGGAATAGCTGCCAGATCTGCAAAAATGAACAGAGGGCTGAGCTGTAAATTGTGGACAGCACACATTCTTTGCCTGGGCGGGGGGGGGGGAGCTGCAAAGTGGTGCAAGCGTGAAAAGGGGCGGAGAAAGCAAGAGGAGGAGGTGGAGGCTGAAAGATGAGTGCCGCCAAAGCTCCCACAGGAAGCAAAAAGGGGACTGTGTGCTTGCAGCACCTGATGCCCAGGGTGGAGCTGTCCTTTGAGGGGGATTTCCAAGCAGCTCTTGTGTTTTCCCCACCCCGTCGTCATCGAGTTTGGGGGGAGGGATCATGGATTTCTTTCTCCATCCCTTCAGTAAGAAAGTGGTGGCGTTAATTTACCACAGGGAGAACTGGGATTACCCTGAATGTTTTGTCTACATGCACAGCACTTTTTAATTTGCTGACCAAGTAATTTAGGAATATTGGCGAAAGGCCCCCAGATTTCCTCTGTTACTTTTACCTCAAGGTTGCTGTCCTCCCAAAAACAATATGAAACTCATCGTCCTTTATCTAACCATTACTTGGTATCCTCAGCTATGTTGAGTTTCAACTGCATTCCTTAGGTCTGCAATAACTATGTGGAGCATTGACCTTAAAAACCAGTAGAAAGAAGAATTAGAAGGATTTTTTTTTCCATTTTTTATTATTTCTTTTTTCTTCGTTGTAAGGCGCCTGGAGTCCTTCAGGATTGGGTGGCCTATAAATTGTGCAAATAAAATAAATAAATAAAATAAATAAAATAAAAACAATTACATTTCAAAGATAAACTATAATTGCTATCAGTTTGGTGGGAGAATTTCTACTGCCGGTACTCCTTTAAATTATGCAGGGTGATCTTTCTGTTCATTGCCTAAGGCAGGCATGTTTAACCCATGACAACTAATAATGCAACCTCCACATAATTGTACTTTATATTTTATAATATATATTATAATTTATAAATTTATAATATATATTACAATTACACCAAACTATAAATAAGATTTCATGTGATATTATAAAATTATGTTATGTATATTGCCAATTAGATTTGGTGGTTAAGGCACCAAGCTAGTTTGTTAAGTAAATCATTGCAGTTGTCATTAAGGGAATCCGGCTTCCCGCATTGATTTTGCTTGGAAACTGACTTGAGAAGCTTGCAAGTGGCAATCACATGACCCTGGAAAGCTGCAACCATTGTGTATACATGCCAGTTGCCAAGTGCCCTAATTTGGAACAGTTGCTAAATGAATGATTGTAAATTGAGGACTATCTGAATAATATGCAGTAAAATCAACATAGCATATTTTTGTAAAATGGATGTCTGTAGGAGCAGTAAGTGGGAACATATAATGAAGCATGCACACAGTTTGGTCAGATGTTGGGATACAAATCTGAAAAGCCAGGGATTGTGTGATAACATCCCAATTCATTCCTGTGTCATCATTTTGGCATCATCATGGTCTGCTATGGATGCTGCTATGTTAAAGCCAGTTGCATGCCAAAAGGAGATTATCAGAAGAGGTCATAAATCACATGTGTTTGTCTGGCCTCTGAAGCCTATTACAAAATATGCTAAGTCATTCAGACTACTGGCTCATTTCATGTATTTTTTTTAATGTTTCATTAAGTTCATGAAGGTTCAGCCCTACTTTTATAAATATTGGGAGACAGTGCTATATCCAGTATTATATATTTATGGTTCTATTGGTTTGAATGGGGGCTTGAGAGACATAGAAAATATTTGTTTTGAAAGAATTGCTGTGCCTATATTTGCATTTCATCTCCTTCAGCAATAGCTGAATTATAATCTTTACTTAGGTAAGTATAAAACAATATAGTACATACCATGACTTTCAGACTTTTATCAATTTTGATCCAGTGTAATGGATTCCTGAGATAACAGTGCCATACTACCATAATTGGCTGCCATTTTATCTGACATTTTTGGGAATTAAAAAAAACAACGACTGGAAATGTCAGAGCTTGGCACTGCAATCCTGAGTAAAATGCATTCATTTCTGAAATCATGCATAGTGGTAGTAGAACTCCAATGTATATGAGATTTACAAATATGTTCCCAGGCAAGCCAGGATCAATGGTTATTCCAGACAAAAATTGCCACAAAACAAAGAGGAAAAGCAAAAAATATTTTCCTTGATTCAAAATCTGTGTAATTAATTTTCTTTTGAGTAATTCCATAGTGTACAAATGTGCTTGGCAACAGAATTTCTTTGCAGCTATTGAATGTTTAGGTAAATCTTCTTTTGTGTGTGTGTGTGTTTGTATATGCATATATGTGTGCGCATGCATTCTTTCATTGATTTTAGAAGTTTCATTGGCAAGATTTCATTGAAATTTAAAGCTTGTTTACAACGTGAAAAAAAATCTGTACAAGACATCTCTTCTATTTTGGAAATAGTCAATTAATTGCATATAGTATATGCATATGATGTTTATACAAGAATATGTTTTGCATTTGTGGGCTTGGAGTACTTATGTTTCTACATGTACTTTTTTTTCTTCCTAGTTTTGGTGCAGGATTTGGTTGCAACAAAAATTGAATAATCCGCTTGTTGTCCGAGTCTGAAGTCATGGACTAAGAGAGGGTGACTGACATCCAAATCATCCAGCCAACTTTCATGGTTAAGGTAGGGCTAGTGCTCAGTCTCTTGGTTTCTAGCATGATACCTTAACCACTAAGCCAAACATGCAATAAAATCATCTATATTACTTTGTTTATATCAATTCACAGAAGCAATATAATACAGCAGCAATATTGCAAGGCAAAGCAACTCCTACAGTATATACAAATCAGTCAAGCTAAGCCACACCCAGGCTCCAAGCCGTCTGAGTCACCAAATAGTCCCCATTGGCTGACCTGTTACCATGTCTATTCCTATTCATGAACTCTCATACACTGAGAACTTCTCATGGAACCATAGTTGAAGTAAAGTCTAGAATCTACTGAAATAGGATGTCAAAGCATCTTAGGGAACCAGAATATAGTCAATGATGAAATGTATGAAATGGAAGAGAGTCATCCTAACCATATTGGAAAACTCTTCCTTTGAATGGGGTTTCTGAACCACAAATTGAGATCTCGTCAAAAGCACAGCTTCTCAAGATAGTTTTAGATAAGCCCTCGTCTCTCAGCCATTGTTGTAGTACAAATAAAATGAAAAAAAATTGTCATGGCCAAGAAATATTATATAGGTGTCTCAAAATTTGTTCAATTCTTTGAGCACTAAAGTACTAGATAAGTGTCTTATTGTTGTATCTAACCCTGCTCACAAAAGTATCAGTACAGTATCAGTTATGAAAGACATTGCCTCTCACCCACAAGTAGGCTTAGATGTTTCACCACATTATATGCCTGAGATTGACTTGGATCAGAAATGCCAGTATTCTTCAAAGACTATAGTGGTGATGAAAAGAAGATTATTTCAGATGGAAAATATCTTGGAGTTAACATTTTAACTTCAAATGGGAAATTATATAAGCATAATTATGAACCACTTTGGCATAGCATACAGACAGAGATGAAAAAATGGGAGAAATTGCACTTATCTTTGCTGGGTAGGATAGCGGCAGTGAAAATGAACATTTTACCAAAATTTTTATTTCTTTTCCAAATGTTACCTATACTTAAAAAAGATGCGAACCTTTTAGAATGGCAGAAGGGTATCAACAAATTTGTGTGGGCAGGAAAGAAGCCGAGGGTAAAGATGAAAATAATGCAAGATGTACGTGAGAGAGGAGGATTGAAACTACCTAATTTAAAACTATATTATGATGCAGTGGCATTATCTGTAATTAGTGATTGGACTCATTTAACCAATGATAGAATATTGAATATTGAGGGACACGATCTGGTATTTGGTTGGCATGCTTACCTGTTATTCAACAAAAAATTGGATAAGAATTTTAAAAGTCATATTTTAAGAAATGCTTTATTGCGGGTTTGGAAGAAATACCAATATAAATTAAATGACAAGATACCCATGTGGGCAATTCCTAGACACACAATTGAAAATATGAATACAGCACAAAAACAGGACAGAATTACTTACAGACAGCTTCTTACCTTGGAAAGGGGGGTATTACAATTAAAATCTTTAGAGGTATTAAAAGAGGAGAAGGTAGTTCAAACATGGTTTCAGTATGGGCAATTACAGGCTAGGTGGAAAATAGATCAAAAAATTGGTTTTATCCAAGTTGAGGATAATCTGTTTAAACAAATAAGAGATCAAAGCTTAATGCATATAAAGAGGATATATAATGTATTAATACAGATGGATTCGGAAACAGAATTAGTTAAAGATTGTATGATAAAATGGGCTCAAAATATTGAGGAACCAATAATGTTGGATACATGGGAAAGAATCTGGGTAAGAAATGTGAAATTTACACAAGCTCAAAATCTGAGAGAAAATTTTTACAAGATGTTCTATAGATGGCATTTAGATCCTAAAAAGTTGGCTTCTATGTATCCGAATGTACAGCCTAAATGTTGGAGGTGTGGTTCTCTCGATGCTACATATTATCATATATGGTGGACCTGCCAAAAGGTTAAGGCATTTTGGATAAAAATATGGTGGGTCATGCAAAATGTTTTTAAAAGAAGGATAAAGTTTATTCCTCAGTTATTTTTACTAGGTATATGTACTGACTTTACAGTGGTAGAGACCAATTTGATTCTGCACCTGATAACTGCAGCAAGACTGTTGGTGGCGCAATATTGGAAGAAGGAAGACTTGCCTACAATCCAAGAATGGACATTGAAAGTAACAAACTTAGCCGAGATGGCTAAAATATCGGCATATCTCAAAGATCATTCAAATGAGATATATAAACGAGACTGGAAAAAATGGATTGACTATATACAAAATAAATACGGGACTAAGAAATTCCAGTTAGCCTATGCTTAAGATCAGAAATGATTTAAACTGTTAAAAGTCAGTTCAGTAAGAAGAAGCTAAGGTCAATCTAGAATGTCATTAATTTCTTTATTTCTTTTTTCTCAATAGATTTTAGACTGTGTTAGTTAAAAATCCATACCGTGTACGGGTTCTGGGAAGTCGGGGGGGGGGGAAGGAGGAGGGGGGGTGGGGGTGGAGGGAGGGAGGGGCACACCCAACAAAAAAAATTGTACTTCAATGTCTTAATGATTGACAAATGATGACATATTTGTGTTTTTTTTTAAAGAAAAATAAAAAAGTTCTGTTTTGACAAGAAATGCCAGTATTCTTCAAAGACTATAGTGGTGATGAAAAGAAGATTATTTCAGATGGAAAATCTCCAAGTATCTTCATGTCTCTTGGTGGTGGGGACAAAGAAGTCACCGTTGCTACCCTGCAGTTCACTTGTTTCCCTACCAGCAGTGGTTAAAGGGAATTGTGGCCAAAGAGGTGGGAAGGAATATCAATCCCTGATTGTTATTAATGAAACAGGACTAGTGGTGGGATGCAATTTTTTTTACTACTTGTTCTGTAGGCATGGCTTGGGGGGGGCGTAGCTTGGGGGGCATGGCAGGGGAAGAATATTGCAAATCTCCATTCCCACCCCACTCCTGGGGGAAGGATATCCCCATTCCCTCCCATCCCACTAATCTGCTTTCCAGCTCCGTTCTCCTATGCAGGGCAGCGAAAGAAGACCCAGCTGATCAGCTGGGACTCAGGAGGCAATTCTCCAAACTACTCAAAACTTCCACTACCGTTTTGCCAGAACTGGTCAGAACCGGCTGAATACCACCTCTGAGCAGGACCATCCCCTGGGAGGTGTCTAAAGCTTCAGAAGAAGAGAGCAGGGAAAAATAGACAAATAGTGAGAGAATCACATGATATTTCATATACAAATGATACTGTGCAACTAATTGATAAACAAGAAGTACATTCCTGAGCCAAGCTGGTGCCTACCTCTAAAGTATATGGAAATAAGCTAAGCCCTGAGAAGAATGGGACAATGGAGACATTTCAGAAAGGACCTTCCTTAGTTTCTTGGACTGAAAGGGCAAGAGGGAGATGTACTTTCAGATTTGCTAATTTTGTTAATTCTAATTTTACAATTAAAGATAGAGATAGTACAGAAAGTCCTAGACCAGTGGGTTCCGGCAGGCACTACTGCTGGTTTGCTTGTGTGCGTGCTATGCATGCCCAGTGCAATTAAAATTGTTCTGCACATGCACAGAACTGAAAAACAAGATGGCGGCGCCATCTGGGGAATCAGTTTGGGGCTGTGGCAGCTGCTGGGTAGCTGCTAGTTCCAATGACCCAGGCCGCCAAACCACTACTAATTCATCCAAACCGGTAGGAACCCACTACTGTCCTAGACCTACAACAATTCATTTAGTTATTGTTCAAAGTTAGAATGGCATTGAAAAAGGTGACTTATGACCATTTTTCATACTTAGGACCATTACAGCATCCCTGTGGTCATGTGATCAAAATTTAGATGCTTGGCAACTGATTCATGACAGTTGCAGTGTCCCAGGGTCATGTGATCATCTTATGTAACCTTCTGAACAGCAAGTTCCATGGGGAAACTAGACTCACCTAACAACCATGTTATTAACAACAATTGCAGTAATTCACTTAACAACTGTGAGAGGAATGGTCATTAAAAAAGCGCAAAATTCACCTAACAAATGTCTCATTTAGCAACAGAAATTTTGGGCTCAATTGTGGTCATAAGTTGGGAACTACTTGTACTGTTTGGAGTGCTTCATATCCAGACTATCTTCAAAGGGCTAACTTTGCCACACGGGCAATGCTCTTGTCCTATCTGCAGAAGAGGGCAGCGGTGGGGATGGGAAGGAATTGGAGGCTCAACAAGTTATTGTAGATGAGAAGCCATTCCAGGGTGCCATCTGTGCCAGGGCTTTTAAGTAGGCCTGGGAGCTGTTCAACCATGAGGTGGTACACAATGAGAACCACCCTTTCTGCTGCCAACCGTGTCTGATGAGAGAGTAAGAGTGGGTAAGAAGCATGTGGTGGGCTGAAATTGTAATCTTCCCTGAGCTATAGATATTGGAGTGCCAGGAAATGAAGGGTATACGTTACAAGGAACACAAAGCAAACTATTGTTTCCTCCACGAGCCTCTAGAATGAGTTAAAAATTAAACCACTGCTTTCAGACAGAGCTTTGTACAGCTGGGAAGGATCAAGGATATTGCTCCATGCTTTCCACTTAAATCCAGTTTTTTTTTTTGAAGGTATCAAAGAAAGGAACTTTTTTAGTGACTTTTGACAGTATACAGAATATGTCTGGATATACTGAGCAAGGAGTGGGCGAGCAAGCTAGTTCTAAAACATCAGCTGCCCCCTCCCACAAATAAATGCCAATCCCTTGGAGTCTTTCCCCTCATCCTACTCATTCTTGGAAGCAGCTACTCAACTTTCCCCTTTGCAGCTGCATTCAAGGCTGCCTGACTACATCCTTTAGCTGCTAGACAATGAAGTGTAGTGTATTCAGTACAAAAAGGGGAAATTGAAAGGATGCAGGGGGGGGGGGGAGTTGTAAAATGCCCTACCTATAAATTTTCCCATAGCTGTCCGCCTACACTCACTTGTACATACAGACTCATTCATTCTTTTTGTGGCTGTTCAGTCTTTCAGCATCCTTTCCCCATTTTGTTTAATAACTGGTAGCCACCAGCCACCCAAAAGCCATCAGCATTCCTTGACCAAGCAAAGATCTTTTGTTATTAAAGTGAAGAGCAAGCCCCCTGTAAATTTACATAGTCATGACAGTTGGATAGATGAAAGAAGCTGCTGGTAATGTGTACAAACAAGCCACTGTTTTTCTCTGTCCCACAGGTGATCTCTGGAGCTTGTTCAGCAGCTGGCTGGTGTGTTGCTTTCTGTCCTGCTTCCTTTCTCCCACTTCAGGCTTCACTTAAACCCCATTCTGATTTCAAAAGCCACTCCCTTGGGCACCACTGTGAGCTTTATAGAAAGTGTTTCAAGCAGGCATTCAATCAAGCCACACATTGCCACATCTACTTGGAGCAGTGGGTGCAACAATTTTGTGGTGGCAGGAGCCCCTCTTCTGCAAAAGAGGCCGTGTTGTGATGCCAAGTCCCACGTTAATAGCATTTGTGGCAAGCCCTGGGTCTAAAGACGCAGCCTTTGTGTCCATAAATAGATGCACCTGTGGTGAATGCTTATTCTCCTGTGCCGTTTGTGGAAAAGCTTTCAAACAGTCCAGTGCCCTGGATTCCCACAAGCACATTCACATAGGAAAGGGGTATCAAACTCAAGGCCCGCAGGTTGAATCTGGCCCATAGGGTGCTTAGACCTTCCTGGTTTGCGGACCTTCCCTGGAAAAAGCAAAGGGCTGGTCTGCGGGTGCCTCTGCCAGCAAAAATGGAGCCCGGGAGTGTTGCATGTGGCACTCCCTGGCTCCGGTTTCGCTGGCATAGGGTTAGCCAAACAAACTAAAAACAAAACAAATGAGAAATGTTTCTCCTTTTGCACTTAAGTATGAAAGAAGGGACAGGAAAGGAGAAAGGGAACGAGGAAAGAAAAAGAAGGAAAGATGGGAAGAAAGCAAAGAAGAGTAAGGAAAGAGTGGAAGGAATAAGAAAGAAGGAAGAAGGAAGAAAAAAGAAGAAGGAAGAGTTGGAAGAAATATCCTTCTGGGTTCGGCTCCAAGTGGGGAAAAAGACACTGGAGACATGGAGGCTGCTTGGAAAGATGGTTTATTGGTGGGCAGGACCGCATGGCTTGAGCTCCAGAAAAGAAAAGGTGATCACATGCTTCAATGTTGGTGGAGAAGAAGAGAAGGGAGGAAGAGATGCTGAGTTCCTGGTTTTATCCCCCTCTGGCCTTTGATCTTGATCTTGTATTCTGATTGGTTGTCAGACTCCCATGGGGCCATGCAGGGGCAACTCTCTAGGCTGTGTTTTGAATCCAGGTTTGATTGAGTTCTCAGATGCCATGTGGCAAGTTGAGTAAAAGGCCAATATCATCATGCCTTAATCCCATCCCCCTGGAGCTGAAGGGGAGAATTCTTTATTATGTAAAGGGACTGCCTTGGCCTTCTTAATGGCCCATTGACAAAGTGGGTGAGGGCAGGAAGCTGCAGGGAGCTATTCTCTCTTTAAAACATGTTTCTTCCTTTTCACATCTAGGGAAATGTAATATTCTGCCATTTCAATATTTCCTAGGATATTTCATTTTTCTGGGAGAGGGCTGGGTGATAACGTCTACAGAAGGAAGGAAGGAAATTTAATGAGAGTGAGGGAAGGTCTGAGGGAAGTCCTGCCTTCGGACTTGGCCATCACAGGTGCCCCCGACACAAGTTATGTTGAGCTGGCCATGTCCACCCTGACTAGGCCCAGTCCAGTCCACCCCCCTGAGGTCAAACACAATCCTGGTGCAGCCCTCAATGAAATTTAGTTTGACTAAATTGACTAAATCTCCCTCCCTCTCCCCCTCTCTCTCTCCGCCCCCCTCTCTCTCCCCCCCTCCCTCCCACCCTCCCACCCTCTCTCTTTCTCTGGCTACCCCATGTGATATAACTGAGTGGCATACAAGCATATAAAAATGAAATTATTCAATAAATCAAAAAAATAGTACAATTATGAAAAGGCTAAGAGAGCATCAGATTATGAACAATGGAGCCCCCTCATCATTCCCATACCAGTCCCCTGTGTTTATGGGGCTTACCACAGAGCCTTAACTTGAATCTCCTTTCCTATTGCAGCATCAATAGGTCTACAGCATTATACAATCTCACCAATGCCAACACTGGTGAGTGTTCAAAAAGTTGGCCTACCTGTCAGTTCATGACAGAGTACATAGAAGGGAAACCCTTCTCTAATGACCTACCTGCCAGAAGGGCTTTGGGTATCCATCCAATCTGCTGTGATACTAGTGAAGCCATCAGATACATAGATAAAATGGTTTGCCATCTCATCTACATTAAGGTGTCCTTGATTAAAAGACATCTGATAGCAGCACTCCCCAGTATATTCACTGTGATGTACTGAGAATTCCATTTGCACTTCTGTTGGCACAGACAGTTGCAAATGATGCTCCAGCTTTACTCTATGGTTATATAAATATATTATTCAATGTTTCTCCTGCACTAGTCCAGGTACTTAAGAAACTATTGTTGAAAATTAAGCTATGTGAACAGCAAACATGTAATATTCAGAATAGACTGCTTTGAGAATCCTTGCTGGATTTGTTTATCTTCTTGTTGCTAAACACACATAAGATTGCTTATTCCTACGAAGTCAAAATATGGACATTCAAGCATACAGTTGATCAAGGATTTTGTTAATTATAATGCAAGAGCTTCACTTCTCTATATAATCCTGGCCTGCTGAAAACAGTGTTCTCATGCAATGTTTTCTGTTCTCTTGAGTTGGGTGTAATGTATTTGTTTTTCTTTCTCTTCAGTCAAGCCCAATTCTCAAGACAAGTCTCTGCAGTTTTCTTGGCAAGATTTTTCAGAGGTGGTTTGCCTTGAGAGAAAGTGACTGACCAAAATCACCCAGGTAGCTTTCTGCCAAAAGCAGGACTAGAAGTCAGAATCTCCCACTTTCTAGTCAGATGCCTTAATTACTAATTAATTGTGTCCATTTTATTTTTAAAAGTAATTTATTTGCACTGTCATCTCTATTGAGTATTGATTGGCTCTTAAATAACTTAGGGGGAAATGCATTTGAGGTTTTTATATAAAAGTATGAATAAATAACATATCCAGCAGAGTAATATAAATGTGTGTGTATAAACATTTTAAAATCTCTGATCTTTCCTTGCTATCATTGAATAAGGAAATGTTTTTGTGGTACTAAAGCAAAAAGGGTTAGCAAAATGCCATGAACCTCTCTTATGTTCAAGAAGCCCAATTGAAAATATTTCCTCTAATTGTAAGGATGTGTTTTATGGTGTAAGTGCATTTCATTGTTTCTGGAATGCAATAATGTCTGTGACCTTTGCTGCCTATATTATGAGTAGCCATTTTGTGAAGAAGGGGATCAGAAGATACAAGTCCTTAGCTTAGACCATAAGGTGGAGCCAGTCTAGCCATTACATCTCCCCAAATAAGATTCCAGTTATGCTAATTATATGTAGTGGAACTACATACTTAAATTGAAATAAGCACTTTTAAGGAACCTACAGCAGTTTGCGTATATTAGTTTGGTTTTTGATATAATGGTCAGGGAAACGTGCAACAGCAAGTCTTAGCATTTTGAACTCTTGTGTCCCTATTCCTCTGTATGCAACAAAAAGGACCTTAAACATAGCATTTGGGGTAAGCCAAAGATAAAACATCTCATTTGGTGTTTATCAATACCTCTGCCCCTTCTAGCTTGGATATTAGAGCCTAACTTGGATAATAGATCCTACCCTGAATACTGGAAAGGGAAGTACTGCCCTCTCATGTTGTCTTCATTGCAAGAAATGTCTCCAGGCCCCATAAATTGTCTCAGAAAATTAAAATGATTCAAATGAAATCAGAATCATTCAGAAAGGTGATTTCCTATCCACCCTTCTAGGATCCAGGTAATAAAGGGTGCTTTGTGGAAGGTAATCTTAAGGATGGCAAATAGTATTCTGCTCAGAAGGTTGTACAATATTAAAGCAGTGTTTTTCAAGCTTGTCAAATTTAAGATATGTGAACTTCCAGAATTCCTCAGACAACATATAGCAATAGCAGTAGCAGTTAGACTTATATACTGCTTCATAGGGCTTTCAGCCCTCTCTAAGCGGTTTACAGAGTCAGCATATCACCCCCATAGTCTGGGTCCTCATTTCACCCACCTCGGAAGGATGGAAGGCTGAGTCAACCTTGAGCCGGTGAGATTAGAACCACTGAACTGCAGATAACAGTCAGCTGAAGTGGCCTGCAGTACTGCACCCTAATCACTGCGCCACCTCGGCTCATTTTTTTCTGTGAAATTCTAGGAGTTGAAGTCCATGAAACTTAAAGTCGCCAAGTTTGAAAAAACTATATTAAAATAATGCAGAGCTTTAACAAATATACATAACTCCTTTCAACAACTTTTTTTTCATGTCCAGATGATGCCCACCAGGACAGAAGGCCCTGTCTTTCAACAACTTATTAAACCAAAGCCATCTTTCTTCAAGACTCTCACATGTGCTAGAGAAGACAGTCACCCAATCCTGGAAATAGCCTTGGCTTTTCTTTAGGAATTGACAACAGGTGCTCCATAAGTGCCACTAGGTCCATTAAAGCTCTCTTTTGTCTGTTGAATTTGAAGCATTGCACAGCACGGCCTTGTCTGGTTTTAATGGTAGTTAATGTATGAAGTAACAGTACCCCTCAGCAACCATTTTATGCAGTGATGTGCAGTCAGCTGAGGCAAGTGAGGCACAGCCTCACCTCTCATGAAAAGAAGAAAATGTAAAAGGAAAAAATAAATTAAATGCTTGTATTTATCTACTGATCTGTATCATAAAGTTATTTTCCATTTAACTTCACCAGTTTTACATTATTTGGTATTAAAATTGCAGAATTCTCACATTTACCATTCAACTAGCCAGGCGAGAGCTGAGGTGAGGCTGAGCTAGCTGCTGCCTTGCCGTGGATAACTCTGCTTAACTGTTTTACCTGCTTAACTCTGCTTAACATTATCTGTAATGAGACCGTATTGCTGTCTCTCTATATATTGCTTTTAATAGTTTAGCTGATGTATATAATATAAAATGGAGTGTTTTTTGTCAACAACTATGTGTGGAACATGTTTCTTGTGCTGAGCAATCATGAAACGCCTAAAAAGTCAGACTAGGTAAGGCACACAGTTCTCCTGCCTCATAGTAGAGGGCGCTCGTTCTTCCTGTGAGCCAAGGTGGCGCAGTGGTTAAATGCAGCACTGCAGGCTACTGCTAGATCAGCAGTTCAGCGGTTCAAATCTCACCGGCTCAGGGTTGACTCAGCCTTCCATCCTTCCGAGGTGGGTAAAATGAGGACCCAGATTGTTGGGGGCAATATGCTGACTCTCTGTAAACCGCTTAGAGAGGGCTGAAAGCCCTATGAAGCGGTATATAAGTCTACTGCTATTGCTATTGCTATTGCTATTGCTGTGATTCAGCGGCAACAGCGTAAGTGACAGCCACAGAGCACGATGACATCAAGGACGACTTTCTTCCCTGTCCGTGATCACCATCGAGACAGAGAGACTTTTAAAACTAAAAGAAGACAATGAAAAATTCTACCAACAAGTTATAGATGCTTTTGTTCAGAAGGAGCGGCAGATGGACTTCATTTATAAATAAAGGTTAAGACCCATAATAACTTCAATTTTTTTTCAATTAAATGTGCTTTTTTGTATGCTACAGTATGTGTAAAGAATGTTGATAATGTAACCTGTTAACTGCTGCCAATCAAATATTGGATAAGATAATTTGTAGGATTTTAATGTTTGTAAATCTGATTGTGATGACGTCAGTGCCTCACCAGCCATAAACCTTACTGCACGTCAATGATTTTATGACAGGGCTATAATTCACTCATAAATTGCAATATGTCTACCACATTTGGTTGAGAAATCTAAAATATGATCTTATTTGAAGATAATCCATGGTATCATTTTTTTTCTTGTGGTTCCATTATATCAACTTCCATAATTCCCAATCACAATGACCAAAGTCTCACAAAAATTGTCACTCCACACATCTGAAAAGGATTTTGTTGGGAAATATTAATTTATTGTTGGACATTGATAAGAGTTTATTATAATTAGAAAAATACAGATAATTAGAAGCTACAGTAATGTCTGGCACAAAAGGGAAAAAAGGAGAGGCAGCTTAAGTCTACAGATCACCTGTTCGTGTGTGTTTTGTATGTGTGCAGATTATAAGATAAAACCAGAAGTTATTTGATAGATTAGTCATTACTCTAAACTTTAGTTGATAGGATTAACTACAATGGCCACCTTATATTTTATACTAAGATAAAAAAAGATAATGATTAGAAGTAGGCCTTGACTTATAACCATAACTGAGCCCAAAATTTAAGCTGGTCAGCAAGCAATTATTAAGTCACTTTTGCCCCATTTTATGACCTTTTACCATTAAGTGAATCATGTAGTCATTAAATAATCTGGTTTCCCACACTGACTTGCTTGTCAAAAGCCTACTGGGAACGTTACAAATTGTGATCAAATGACTCCAGGATAGTGCAACCGTCATAAATATATGCCAGTTGCCAAGCGCCCAGTTTTGATAACTGATGCTGCAACAGTTGTTCAGTATGAAAACCAATCATAAGTCACTGTGCCATTGTAATTTCAGTCACTAAACGAATGGTGGTAAGTCAACGAGTTATATATTGGAGAAGAGAGCTGATGTCGCAATGGCACGACGTGCGATCCGAGATCGCAGTCGAATTTCTGCCGCTGGACGGTCCATTTGGACCTAAACCATCTCACAGAATCAGTGATTGAGAAGGGCACCTCATGCTGATCTCAGAGACACTGCAAAGTCTCTGAAAGATCCAGGAATAGCCTTTTTTCCCAGCAACAGAAATGCAGCTAATGAAGCTGCTGAAGTTGGGGCAGCTCTCGGACTGGAATTAAGCGGAAAGAGAAAGTGTGTTCAATTGGTGAGGAAATTTTATTATTAGAGGAAGAGATTACCCAAGAAATTTTTTTAAGTTAAGTTAAGATTGAAGACAAAAGACTGTAGGCGGCGAGATTGATCTGCATTGAACTTAATCTGTTATCTAGTTTCTAATTTCTTTTTTTTTTCATGAATGGAACTTTTGCAGGGTCTCCCTATTTTTTAAACTGAATGGATTAATTCTTTCTTCTTTTTTCACTTTTGCTTATACCAATGGATTAAGATTCTCCTTTTTTAAAATTATGCTTGATTTGATTGATTGATTGGATTGTTTTTGATCTCCATTTAAGGGTTTTTTTCTTAAGCTTGGATTATAAAGAAGAAAATAAGAAGCATTATAAAGAGGGTTGTAACAACAGGAGGAAAAGCAGTTACACTGCCACTTAGAGGCTGGAGGCTGGATTCATTGTTTTTTCTTCTTTCTCTTTGATCACTTGAGATTCAAGGTTCTTTCAGCTTGTTTACTGACAGTGATAGTAGGAAGAGCACAAGTTGTTTATATAGGTGCCTTTTGGAAGTTCTATCACTAGCTATTGGAGAGAAGACAACATTTTGACTTGAAAGATAATAAATGAACCTGTTTGAGGTTTTTTTAAATAGCCTTGAACCCTATAGTGGCAGTATCTGCAAAATTGAAAAAATGCCCCAGCAGGAAAAAGAAATTGTAACATTGCAAATGATTATATTTGAAATTCAAAATCTATTAGTTGTGCAGAGAGAATTGAAAAGAGATTGGAGAATATGGAATACAAAACTGAAAAATCTGATGGAGAAACTGAGGATGTTTACCCAATGAAGAAAGTGGAGGACAGAGTTCAAAAGATGGAAGGGGAAAATGAGCAAAGAGATAAGAAAACTGTGGATACTGACAACAAGGTGACCGTGGTTGGTAATGGCAAGAGCAGAATATGGAAAGGGGAGATGGATAGATTGGAACTCTACCCCAGACTTTAAAGCACAGAAGAAGAAAAGAGAGAAAAATTGACGGAGATAAGGAGATAAATCTTGATAGAAGCACTAGCAATAACCAAAGATAAGCTGATGGAAAGAGCAGATGTTGGGTTTCAAACTTTTGTGAGATACGAAAGGAACAGCATGTTGCCAAGGGAGATTTATACAAGATTTATTAAGAAAGTAACTAGAACATTAATGCTGCAAATTGCAAGAGATATAAGACCATACTAATGCTGGAGGGATACAGGTTGATGCAATGAAAATGTATAATAAAAATTAAGCTAAATTTAGTTTACTAGTAGTATGTATAAAATGAAGCGACAATAGCTATAGTTAAATGATGATTAATAATGATAACAATACATATAAATATATTAGTTTTATAATATAAAATTTAAATAAACAATGTATGGAGATTATGAGAGGCGTTTAAAAGCTTTTATCTAGAATATATTATAAAGATGTATTGTGATTGGATGATTTTAGGATGATTTAATGGAATGTTATATAATCCTAGATTTTGAATATTATATATAAAAGGACGTAAAAACAATTATAGTCAAATTAAGAGATATAATAATTGTGATATACATAAATATAGGTGAATTTGAAATATGCGATTTGATATGAAAAGCAGGTGGTGACTATGGAAGAGATGCATGGAAATACTATAACCAACTGACACACTTTCTACAATTTGTAATGGAAGATGGATTTTTTATTTTTATGTTTGTTTGTCCTTGTTCAAAAACAAATAGAAATTGTTTAAAAAAAACTAGTGAGAATTATTGTATACTAAATCAGTATTCACATGGAACTATCACAATTATACTGCAGTACTGCAGGCAACTTCTCCTGACTGCCAGCTACCAGCAGTTTGGGAGTTTGAATCTCACTGGTTAAAGGTTGACTCAATCTTCTATCCTTTCAACATCGGTAAAATAAGGACTCAGATTGTTGGAAACAATATGCTGACTCAGTAAACCACTTAACAGAGGGCTGTAAAAGCAGTGTGAGCAGTATATAAGTCTAGATGTTATTGCCTTGAGCTAAAATTCTTTTATCCTTAGCTTGCACAGCTGGGGATGTTATTTGTGTTCCAGTCACAGATGAGACACATGCAGGGTTTTTCCTCTAGAGGGCATGGAAATTAATCTCTTAAACATTTAATTTCTTTTTAAGGCCATCTGCAGAGCATTGTCTGGCAATAATAACTGTCTGGTTGTTGGAGAATTGGGGAGGAACAGACAATAAGAGAGAGTAGGGACTGGATGGAGCAGCATCAATTAAAACATGGGGAAATTAACCTCAGATGGTTACAACTCCAAACTTTTTCTATTCTACTCCAGCTGAGAAAGTTCAGAATAGCCTACAAAGACCAAAAATCAAGCAGACCCTCCCAGTGTTCATCTTAAACCAATTATTTCTCAACCAGGGCAACTTTAAGGCAGATTTCAACTCCCAGAATTCCCTAGCACTCTGGTTGGGGCATCCTGGGAATGGAAGTCAATCTATCTTAAAGTTGCTGAGGTTGAGAAGCCATTCATTTAGTCCATGAAAGAAATAACTCTGGCTATATTAATTACTATCTCCATATTCCAACCACGGCCTCAAAGTTTATACAAATATGTCAATTTTATCCTCAATTATCTTGAAGGTGTAGAAAGTTAGCACCTGTCTCTCTCCTAGGAAATGAGTATTTTAGGAAATATTAAATGGCAAAATATTTCCCCCTAAAAGGGAGGAAGAAACTCATCCCCCACCACCTTTATCAATGGGCCATTAAGGCCCGGGCCAGAGAAACATGTTTTTAGGCAGGAAACAGACTCACTCTTAATAGCCCCACCTTTGTCAATGGCCTGAGGCAGCCTAATCTATATAACAAAAATCTATATTACGTTATGGCTCAAGCAAACTTGGATTCAAAGCAAAGCTTACAGAGTTGCTCCTGCATGCCCCAGAGTGCATTTCTTGCACAGGAGTGGGAGGTCCTGGGTGGGGCTCAACAGAGGGGATAAAACCCAGGGACGCTCAGCAAGCCAGCCTTTCTTCTTCCTCTTCTTCAACATCTCTGAGGCATGTGATTCCCCCCTTTTCCCCACGACCTCAAACCATGTGCTCATGTCTACCATTAAACCATCTTTCCAAGCAGCCTCCATGTTTCCAGTGTGTTTTTCCCCACTTGGAACTGAACCCAGAAGGACATTTTTTCCAACAAAGAGAATTGATGCTGACGATACAGAAGCAATAGAGGCAGGATAGGGATTGGCAGGGCTGTATAAATTTTCATGCCAGTATAATTTTTCTGTCAACTGAAGGATGGGTGGAGAGCATTTCCACTCAGCCCTGGGAAAGGTCTTTATTGTATTGAATGAACCCATTGGAATGTGTTCTAATGAAAACCTGGACGTGTATTGTGTTTAGTACATCAAGATATTAGGAGCATGTGAGGAAGTAACATCGAAAGAAATGTTTATGGAAACAGACACATGATGGGTCATTCAAAATAACATTTTCCAACAAAGTGGCAGCCATCAAGGATTTTAATTGTATAATGAAGTACAGTGGTCTAATTTTATAACACTACAAATATTTCTGAGGGAAATTGGATCCTTGATATTTCAAGCTCTGTAGATGGTGATCTTCTTTTCATGAACAAAACACAAATATGTCCTATTTTCCAAGAGTTAAGGGGAAGTCTTTATACCCTCAAGGAAAAATTCTTCATCACAAGAAGCTTTTGTTTTTGTTTCCTTTATGCATGTGGGTGTAAAGTCCCAAAGGCAAAAAGTTTTTTAGCTAAGTTGGAAATACTTTAAAACTTATTCATTGGAGGACAACCATAAAGCTGTTGCTCTCAGACAATCACAGTGCCTTTTGGAAATTCCTCCCTCTCAATTAGAAGAAGGATAAGTCTGATATGCAAGAAGATAAATCACATGCCTCTCATATTTATGGTATATATTTACAACTGCACATTTCTTTAAATGGTCCTAGGGGCTATTAGGATGCTGTTTCTATTAGTTTTTGCATTTTTTTTTGGATTGAGACTGATTTTAGAAACTAACCACCTATTTGTTTATTCTATTTTTGTTATCATCATGAAGTCTATTAATTGTGGCTTGTTTACAAACCAAGAAAATATATGTATTTAAGAAATGGTGAAAAGACAAAACAGCTTGGCAGGATGTGTGAAAAAAATTGAGGATACAATTGTATCTCCTTCATTGACCAAAAAGTACATTTTATTAAATTCAGGAGGACTTATGGGAAGAAATCCATAAGTTGTTCTTGAAGCCATTGAGTTATTGGCTGTGTTTACAAAAATACAAACTTAGTAGGAACCAATAAGTGTCATATCTGTGGCAGACATTCCATGCTGAGTAAAGTCTGGATCCAGCTAAAAACATTCAACTCTCCTGATCTTATTCTGTGTCCAGTATCTGTTTGTTTTGTTTTGTCTTTATTTTGGGAAATTGGAAAATTGTAAACTGTTGAATAGAGGGGGAATTAAGTAGGTGGATAAGGAAGGGTTGGGACAGAAAGATCAGGCAATAGTGTTAACAATAACACAAGCTCTAACTATAGAGGATGCAACAACACTTTCAACAAGCCTTGCCTACAGATAGGATTCAAAACATCTCATGCACATTTTTCCATCCACGTTTGCTTTACTTTGCTTTGTTTTATTTTTATTCGAATCAGACCAGCTAGAGTAGATTGAATGGACTCTAGGCAAACTGTTTAGTTAATTATTATTAGCCTTTGAAGCTGCTTCTCTTCTGATAAGTCTCTTAGTATAGCAGTTTCTCCCTCTTCTGTCCCAGGATAAGACATTTTATACAGGTAAGTGAATGAACATACACATGGGCATGTCTCATGTATGTATGTATGTATGTATGTATATATATGTAGGTATGTACATACGTACTGTATGTATGTATGTATGTATGTATGTATGTATGTATGTATGTATGTTTCAATGGCAATTTAATTTATGTCTTAGTTTTTAAATTTCTGCCTTTTTTGTTGTTGTGCTTGGTTCACAATCCCCTACATATCCTTCTCCTTCTATAAAGGCAGACCAAATAGACAGCTTTGGTCTTCTACTGTATATTTTTCATGTACAGGTGAAACTTGAAAAATTAGAATATCGTGCAAAAGTTCATTTATTTCAGTAATGCAACTTAAAAGGTGTAACTAAGATATGAGATAGACTCATTACATGCAAAGCAAGATAGTTCAAGCTGTGATTTGTCATAATTGTGATGATTATGGCTTACAGCTCATGAAAAAAACCCAAATCCACAATCTCAGAAAATTAGAATATTTCATGCAATTAATAAAACAAGGATTGTACATAGAACAATATTGGACCTCTAAAAAGTATAAGCATGCATATGTACTCAGTACTTGGTTTGGGCCCCTTTTGCAGCAATTACTGCCTCAATGCAATGTGGCTCTGCTGAGGTGTTATAGAAGACCAGGATGCTTCAATAGCGGCCTCTTCTGCATTGTTTGGTCTCATGTCTCTCATCTTTCTCTTGGCAATGCCGTATAGATTCTCTATGGGGTTCAGGTCAGGTGAGTTTGCTGGCCAATCAAGCACAGTAATCCCATGGTCATTGAACCAGGTTTTCGTGCTTTTGGCAGTGTGGGCAGGTGCCAAGTCCTGCTGGAAAATGAAGTCAGCATCCCCATAAAGCTCTTCTGTGGAAGGAAGCATGAAGTGCTCCAAAATCATCTCGTAGATGGCTTTGTTGACCCTGGACTTAATGAAGCACAGTGGACCAACATCAGCAGATGACATGGCTCCCCAAATCAACACAGACTGTGGAAACTTCACACTGGACTTCAAGCATCTTGCAGTGTGTGCCTCTCCATTCTTCCTCCATAATCTGGGTCCTTGGTTTCCAATTGAGATGCAAAAGTTGCTCTCATCAGAAAAGAGGACTTTGGACCACTGAGCAACAGATCAGGTCTGTTTTTCTTTAGTCCAGGTAAGACGCTTCTGATGTTGTTTGTTGTTCAGGAGCGGCTTGACAAGAGGAATACGACATTTGAAGCCCATGTCCAGGATCCGTCTGTGTGTGGAGGCTCTTGATGCACTGACTCCAGCCTCAGTCCACTCCTTGTGAAAGTCCCCAACACTTTTGAATGGCCTTTTCCTGACAATCCTCTCCAGGCTGCGATCATCCTTTTTAATAGCAATAGCAATAGCAGTAGACTTATATACCGCTTCATAGGCCTTTCAGGCCTCTCTAAGCGGTTTACAGAGAGTCAGCATATTGCCCCCAACAATCTGGGTCCCCCATCCTTGCTACTTGTGCACCTTTTTCTTCCACACTTTTCCCTTCCACATAACTTTCTATTAATGTGCTTTGATACAGCACTTTGGGAACATCCAACTTCTTTTGCAATTACCTTTTGAGGCTTTCCCTCCTTATGGAGGGTGTCAATGATGGTTTTCTGCACAACTGTCAGGTCAGCAGTCTTTCCCATAATTGTGATTCCTACTGAACCAGACTGAGAGACCCTTTGCAGGTGTTATGGCTTAATTAACTGATTAGAGTGGGACACTTTGAGCCTAGAATATTGCACCTTTTCACAATATTCTCATTTTCTAAGATTGTGGATTTGGGGTTTTCATGAGCTGTAAGCCATAATCATCACAATTATGACAAATCATGGCTTGAACTACCTTGCTTTGCATGTAATAAGTCTATCTCATATATTAGTTTCACCTTTTAAGTTGCATTATTGGAATAAATGAACTTTTGCACGATATTCTAATTTTTTGAGTTTCACCTGTTTGGTATTAAGCAGTATTTTTCAAAGTTGGCAACTTTTAAGATGTGTGGCCTTAAACTCTCAGAACTTTCCGTCCAATTGTCTGGGAAATTCTGAAAGTTGACCTTCACACATTCTAAAGTTGGCAACTTTGAAAAACACTGACAATAAAGCATGATTAAGGCTGATTCAAAATCTACTCATATTCCATTGTTCTGCATCCCTGGCACCTACAACACGCAAGGGAAAGGACCATAGCTCTAAGGCATCTAACCCTAATTTTTGAACTCCTGGAGTCCCCAAAACCATGCCACCAAAGCCCACCATCAGTGACAATTTTCCAGAGTACAAATTGAACATTGTCATTTTAGATCTGCTTTTCTGGTGATTCCTGACACACTACAGCTTTTGGATTGGTAGGGAACAGTAAGGAAAATGTGTGATAGGATCAAATTTTGTCTTCTGAGCTTTTGGACTTGGCTGAAGCCCATCTCTCTACCTAGAGAGAAGTTCCCTGAAGATGGGCTCCAGCACGAGTCCAAAAGCTCAGAAGACAAAATCTCTAGTCCCGGTGACTGATCTGGAACTGATCTGGATCTGACCCAGATTGAATCCTGTGACATTATCCTGGGACACATTTACCGTATTTTTGGAATATAAGACACACCTTTTTCCCCTCAAAAAAGAGGCTGAAAATCTGGGTGCATCTTATACACTGAATACAGCACGTTTTTGCATCCCGAAACCCTGACCCCTTCACTCAAATGGCCATGCATAGCTTGCAAGAGGCTTTCAGAGAGCTCCTGGGGGCTTGGGAGGGGAGAACGTTTGCCCACCCCAGCCCCCAGGAGTACTCTATAAGTTTCCTAAAGGCTATCCATGCCCCTTTTTTGGCAAAAAGGGCCAATTTTCATGAAAAACAGGCCATTTTTGCCCCCTCAGGAGCACTCCACAAGCCTCCTAAGGGCTATTCATGCCCTTTTTTTGGAAGAAAAATGGCCGTTTTGGGGAGGTTTGTATAGTGCATATTTGCCTCTTCAAAGCCTTGGTGCGTCTTATACTCTGGTGAGTCTTATACTCCAAAAAATATGGTATTCGCCTTCATTCATGAAAATGTGCAGTCTCTGGCTAAAAACAAAGTTCCTCACCACTGCCATAAGAGGTATCTGCCCCAACTGGATATTCTAAATCCTTCTCTTAGTTTCCATTTATTTTAAAAGGGTAGGTTGTCTCTTAGGAAGATAGGGAAAGTGGTGACGATATTCCATACCTCTTTTTTCTGTATGCTTGATTGTATAAATACTAAGAAATACTAAGAAAAAAAGGAAAAAAGGAAATAGCCATAATGTATGAGGCAAAAATGAATTTTTGATAGTATTAAATATATTTATGCATGCACTTAAATGATGATGTTCGTCCATCATGTTCGAAGAGGACATCTAAATAAAGATGCACTTAAATAAAGACAAGGGGAAAAGTGAGTAAGACCTTTTTGCTTGGTTTTTGTACTGCTGCTTGATTTACAAAGCCAAGCATACGCTCTAGTAGATGTACCAACGGTATGTTAAAAATATCAGAAAATGTATTGTGGGCTATTGAGTATATAGGCCATTTTGTCACATTCATGGACTCAGGATAAAGTACATAACTTGGCAGAGGTGAACAACAGAGTGAAAGATCAGGGAAAAATAATATAAACACTGACTTAAGTATGTTCTGTCTGTTCTGCAGATGGAGTAGAAGAGGCCTGAGACAACAGCTGCAGACACTTAGCAGCTTAGTTTAATAGCAACTGTTTTATTTCTTGCAGAGATTCTTGTGCAAGGATGGTTCCAAAGCTTTTGTGACTTGTCTCATCTTTTTTTTTTTGGTGGAAAAAGACTTGCAGTTCTTGACTTTGACAAGAATACTCCAGGAGCTCATTTTTGACCATCTCAAATTGTTGCTATTTTAGACACTCTAACATGTTCACATAACATACTAATCCTTAATATTATTTGGATTAGTGTATAGGGATAAGCCAATTCCTTTTAGTTGGGGGGGAAAAAATCCCATAACTTATGAACTAGCTTATTGTGTGAGCCCAATCTACAGATTATTCAATAACCTGTCGTTGAACAAGTGATGATTTTGTGCAATGAGTGTGCTGCATACTGAAGCCAGCCAGTGTTTTTGAGTAAAATGCAATGGATGCCTCGTGGCCGTCTGGCAGAATGTGGCTAAGCACCGCCCCCACGGCATATGGGGAGGCATCACATGATAGCAAAAGGGGTAAAGTTTCACTGTATTGTGACAGCACTGCATTAGACACCAACAGTTTTTTTTACCACCTTGAACACACATTCTTTTCTCCTCCCCTATGCCCACAATGTTTTCTGGTGTAGCAGCCTATGCAAGGGTTCGGCTGCTGACCCTTTGTGAGGAAGAAATATAGCATAAAAATTAAGCAGACTTAAGAATGACTGTAGCTCTGCTCTGGTGGTAGGGATGGTGCGTTAAGAATGGCTGTAGTTTTAGTTGCTGCGGGGTGCAGACCTTTAGCATCAATGAGGAATCCTAAAAACTCCACCTGGGGTACAGCAATGTGACACTTTTCCTTCTTCACCTTGAGCCCCACTTCCTGAAACAGTTTGAGCACCACATGGAGGCTGGACATTAGTGCTGATTGGCTGTTTGCTGTGGTGAGCACATCATCAAAATATGGGATGACTCCAGGAATCCCTTGTAATGGTCTCTCCATAAAACTTTGGAAAAGGCCAGACGCTATGCTAACCCCAAATTGAAGTCGCCTACATCGGAATGCACCCCTGTGGGTGATAATGGTTTGAGCCTCCACTGTTTCATCGTCTACCAGCAATTGCTCATAGGCCTGAGCTAAGTCCAATTTTGCAAAAATATTGACCTTACCCAAAGAATACAGCATGTGCAGCACTACGGGCACAGGATAGGCATGAGCTGGCAAGGCACAGTTAATTGTACACTTGTAGTCAACGCACAAGCAAAGGGACCCATCAGCCTTGATGGAGGTGACTATAGGAGTCTCCCATCTGGCGTGATCCGTAGGTTCCAACACCCCTTGTGTGATCAGCTTATCCAATTCAGCGCCCACTCTTGATTTAAGGGCAAATGGCACAAGCCATGGCTTGACACAAATTGGGGCTATAGTGGGGTCCAAATTGAACGACACTGGCTTCCCAGTGTAAGTACCCATCTTCGTCGCCAATTGTTCAGTACTCAGAACATGTGTGGGTATCCCAAACAGGCAGACAGTTATCTTTGCAATAACCTTTATTCACAACTGCAACAATATAACTAACCTGGTGTCTTGACTCAACACTAACAGTAACAGTAACAGAATTCACTGCCTCCCTGTGACAGTTCCGTTTTATAGCTTGCTGTCAGACGGTCAGCCAATCAGGAGCTGGCTCCGTTCTAATGGCAGGAGCGGACCTTGCAGGCTTCAGTATGCAGCAATGTGCACCTAGTATCTCAGTTCCCTAAATTTGAACATCAATATTTGATTTCAAAGAACTCATAAGAATCACCACTATCATTCACAGAAGATGATTTCTCAATATATTGAAGATATTTCCCTTGGATATAATTCTGTGAAGTGCCTTTGCTTTGCTAAAAATAACTTTCAAATACAAGATGATGGTACCATCAATGTCACATAACCAAAATCTAGTAAGAGAAGGAACTGATTAAGGGATTGTACCAGCAAAGGGCACATTCTATAATTTCTGATCATCTGCATTATGACATCAACATACAATGACATGAATGACATATACTTCCTTAGGTATATCATGACATCCCAACATAACTGATACAAATTGTCCTATTCAAAACATGTGATACTCATGTTATAATGCAACAAGCCATCATTTTGGCTTCTGCCTACATACTCACATCCTTGGAATAGTACAGTGTGCAGCCTTGATTTGTATTTCTTCCTAATATTTAGGGTTGCACATTTTTTTTCTGACCTGAGGGCTGCATGTAATTTTGGAGTGGTGTGCCAGGAACCATATTTCAAAAGTAGGTGGGGCCAGGACAAAAATTAAATTTCACTCCAAGTCATTTAAATTTAGATTAATTTAATTGAGCCTAATATAAGTATTTCTTGTGCATTTAGTAATTCTCCCTTTCCATTTTAATACAAACTACAAATTTATGTGGCAGTCGCTGGGAGGGTTTTGTAAACCAGTCCAAGAATTTAGAAACTGCACCTGGTTCACCAGCTTAAGACTCTTCCCCTTTTATTTAAAACGTTAGTGAATAGCTAAGTCATACATGTTCTACGTTCTAGTAAATCCCTGACATTTGTCTTAATATAACATTGATGAAGACCATAATCCTGCCTATTGGATTGTTGCACATTCCAAAGTCTTGGGAATTAGATGGTATAGAGAGAGAATTTATATAAGGCACTATTCTCTAACTACCAAGTTACAGTATATCATGACAGAATTGACATCATGAGCACTTTAAACCAGATAGCTTAAGTGCAGATGATGGATTCACTTCAAATATTAGTACCAAAGAGAAGCCAACTAAATGGTGTCATGAATTTACTTAAAGTAGTGCTGGTCAAATAGGGTGGCAAAATAATCTGGATCCATAGGCTGAAGGTGTCTGTTCCTTGCAATTCACTAGAGATGGACTTTCATATTGTTTTTATATGCAGTGCCATTTAAATAGATCCTATGTAACTGAAAAAGAGGTAAAAATAAAGGTTCCCCTCACTAGTCACTCCCAACTCTAGAGGGCGATGCTCATTTCTATTTCAAAGCTGAAGAGCCAGCGCTGTCCGAAGACCTCTCCATGGTCATGTGACTGGCATGACTAAAAAAACGAAGGCACACATAACTCTGTTACCTTCCCACCAAAGCGGTCCCTATTTTTCTACTTTCATTTTTTACTGTTAGGTTGGCAGAAGCTGGGACAAGTAATGGGAGCTCACTCGGTTATATGGCGCTAGGGATTCGAACTGCTGAACTGCTGACCTTCTGATCGACAAGCTCAGTGTCTTAACCGAAATAGAGGTAGTAAACAAATTCAGTTCCCAAAGTCAGCCCTTAAGTCAAATTTATATGTAAACCGGAAGAGTATAATTGCATTATACTATATAAGTAGTATCTTCAACCATTGTGTATTTAACTCAGATTTTGCTACAATAGGCTCAATTTAACTATGAGCTGTCTTTAAACTGGGGCATTCTTAAACCATCGTTTTGCTGTACACTTGAAAGGAATTTTTCAGACAGTTTTTTTAAATTTAAAAATGCATGCAAAAAATAATAATCTGAATTCCCTCAGCATATTTGACTGGATCAATGGTGGATTATTTTAAATAAATGATATAAATCAATCAGAAGTGGGCAGAGGAGAGTTAGTTTTTATATAGAAAATGGCTAGAATTTATTTGGATTATGCTATGTTCATCTGATGAACCATGAAGTGCAAATAACCAGAATTCAGCCAAATGCAGTATAGTTCTAAAACCCTAATTAATTTGACTGAAAAACTAATGCAGATGACTATAAATGAAAATTAGAGTCCTGCTAACTACAGAATATAACTCCCTAGTACTGTGGCACTCAAGCCAAGTTCCTTGTCCAATTGGGAAAGGATGAGTGATATTCTCTGCCAATATGGTCCTGGTAGAAGAGTTCATTGGATATCACCATAGGCATCTACAGGAGGGCAAGGGAGAGAAATGATAATATGTGTGTCATGAAGTTATAACCTTCATATATCCTTCTAAATTCTACTAAAACTCTCAAGCATGTAACCTTTAAATGATGCATAATAGAACAATTTTTTTCAATCAAGATCAGGGGTGGGATCCTACCCGTTTAACAATCGATTTGCTTCACTCGCGCATGAGCCAGGATGCGTGCTGCGCGTGCGTGCACAGTTAAGAGAATACTTACCTCCCGGATTGCTGCTTGGGAAGGAAAACAGCTGAAGCAAAGCAATCCATTCTACCATGTGACTCAGCTGAGAAGATAAAGGTAGGTAAAGTATGGGGGCAGGCGGGTGAACCCCCTTGCCCGTGGTAGCAAACCGGTTCGTTTTCATCTGATCTATGGAGCTACAAGTTTGCCTGAACCAGTCTGAACAAGTAGAATCCCACCTCTGGTCAAGATACCTCAAATGGGCTAACTTACAGAATTCATCCATCATTTTTCAGCACAAATAATAATTTCCCTAAGACTAATTTTTAACTGAAGAGATGTTAGGACTAAAATTTGCAAATTCCCAATTTAATTTCATGACATACAAATTGTTCCTTATATACAGAGGTCAGCACAGTGGTTCAGTAGTTAAGATGCTGGGTTTGTTGGCTGGAAAGTCGGCAGCCCAAGTTTAAGACCTGAACTCCATGCAATTGTTTGAGCTCCTGTGTCCTAGCTCCAGTTCCTGCCAAATCTAGCAGTTCAAAAGCATGTAAATGCGAGCAGATACCTTCCTTTGGTAGGAAGGTAACAATTCTGTGATGTCATGCTGCCCCATCACCCTGGAGATGTCTTCGAATAGCACTGACTCAATGGCCCTGAAACAGAGATGAGCACCTCCCACTATAGTTGACAAGAATTAGTGGAGTAAAATTCCCAATATACTTTATTTAACCTTATATAGAATCAGGGATTCCCCAAATGTTCTTGGACACCAGTTCCCATAGTTGGCAATGATTAGTGGGGTAAAATCTTCAGGAATTCCTTTACCCTGGATATATAAATTGCAAGAGCCCTGAGACAGAAATAGCACTTAGACTTACATACTGCTTCATAGTGCTTTATAGCACTCTCTAAGAGATATGCTTGTTTCCTACTCTCATTTCTCCAAAATGTCTGTCCCTTTCATTTAACCGTTTCTTGTGAATTTCCTGAAAGACAATGGTGAGTTGGAAAAACAATGGAGCAGAAGATGGAACCTGCAGTAGACGTTGATGGAGATCAAGTTATAATAATTACCACTAAACAGAATGCTAGTTCCCTACTTCAGGGAGCTTTTGAATAAAGACCGAGACAGAAAAAGATTGATTGTATGGTTTTAAGCCACACAGCTTAATTGGAATTCCTCTGGAGAAGCCTTACTTAATTTATAGTAGTCCTTGACTTACAATTATTTATTTAACAAACATTCAAAGTTTTGACTGTGTTGAAAAAAAATGACTTATAACCTCTCCTCGTGCTTACAACTGCCACAGCATTGTCACAGGACTGCAGCATCCCTGCAGTCACATCAGAAATGGGTCGCTCCCGATTTGGCCAGGATCAGGTGAACTAGAAGCAGCGGTGGCGGGAGGTTCCACCCACCTGGACACTTCTGCTCATGTGCAGAAGCATCACGCAAACACACAAGCGAACCGGTAATAAAAAAAAATAGCAACCCACCACATAGTCACATGATTGCAGCATGGGCACTTGGCAATCAGTGCACCCTCATGACAGTTGCAGTGTCCTGTGGTCACATGACCACCTTTGGTGATCTTGCCAGATGACTTCTAGCAAAGTCAATGGGGAAGCAGACAGGGAAAGGCACAAATGGCATTAATGTGATAGGCATTAATGTGATATACAAAGAAAAAAAAGGGAGGGAGTTAAAATTGGGTGCTGTCACGTGATACCTCCTTAACATCCGTACTACTTAGTGACAGATTTTCCAGTCGTTATTATGTGGTTGTAAATTGAACATGACCCGTACTTCTAATTTTTTTTCACAGGCATCTGCTTGGAAAAACCTGGAGTCAGAACATTAAATTAAAATGAAATTTTGCCTTTTCCAAGTCATAATGCAAAACTCATGGTACTACATTGTTTACACAGATCTATTTCCAATAATGTTTTATTTTGGGGTGCCAGCTGGTTGTGATATGATTACCATCTTCAATGCAGAATTGGCTATGGATGGTAATAAAGCAACTACCAATGAACATGTTTAACCATAGAACAAACATATCTTGGCAATCTTTTTTTTTCTGGAATATATTCACTCCATGAAAAAAAAATGTCTTCATGTTGTTCTCAGTTTATGGTTGAGACATGCCTTAGCTTTACAGGGTTTAAATCAGTATTTCCCTCTATCTCATCATATTCAAGGGCAGTCTAAGGACAACTGAGCTATTGCCTTGTGTTACAGTCAAGGCTGTAGACATGGGGGAGAATTTGTAATAAGCTAAGAAAATTTCATACCAATCCAGTTTTCTGTCAACTCAAGGAGAAATGGATACCTTCCTTCAGAAGTAAGGAAATGTCCTTAGAGACATCCTGTATCTTCTTTTTTCCAAGAATAATTTTTTCGTATTCAACATTTCCTATCATATTACTGCACATATGAGAGAAAGCAGATGTTAGATTTCTTATTTATATCAGTCCCTTTAAAAACTAACCCTGGTAGTGCAACAGCAGCTTTAATTCTATCTCTCCATTCCTGGACTGATTTCCACCCTACATTGTACTGACGTGTGTTCATTTGCAGGCATATAAAAAAAGTTGGATGTATCAGGGGTTTTCTGATGGTCTCCCATCCATATAAAAAGAACAGGATGTGTCATGGGATTTTCCAGTGGTTTCCTCTCTTTTTTTGCTAGGTGCTGTCACCTGTTGTGACACAGAAGGATGGGCCTCATATTTCATTTTTAGCTTCATGCATGAAGGTCAAGGATACTACTGTATTGGCAGGAAGGCTGGCAAGCAGGATTTTAGACTAGGCATTTTGTGAAAAGGAAGCTAGGAAAAAAGCATTTCTACATTATGACAGTGTCTTTCTTTCTGCAGTACAGTTGGATCCTGGTTTGACCACATTATAGGTTGGATGGAACAGAAGGGAAAACTTAATATTGTTTTCATAATGTATGAAGAAATGAATTAGGTTAATACTATGGGGCAATACCCTTTTTGATGGTTTAAAAAAGGAGCAGCAGTAATTTTAAAGCAAGGAAAATTCTTTGAATACCAGACTGGGAATCCTAGTTTAAAAAATAGAGGGTTGAAGGCAAAAATGTAGATAGTACATTTAATATTTACAATAACTTACTTATAAATGCATTGAAATGTAATGACTACAGTTTCACAGTTAACAATCTGTGTAATTTTTCATATCTTTATCATTTCTTTAAGAGTTGTAATGAAATATTTAGGATCACAATTAAGGTTTTTTGATGGAAAAGGGTAGATATTTGGCTTTAGGGTCTGATCATCTGATAAGAAGTTACTTTTCCAGTGAAAATGATGAAACCTACTGAATTTATTCATTAACTGACACAAACAACCAAATGTATTTTATCAAAGTGAAAACTAGATTTTTAAAATGTTATAATGGAAAGAAAACATATAAAGTTGCCTTAGACCAAGATGGTGATCCCATAGGTAAGATTTAGCCTTGCATTTATGATAAGTAAATTGTGTAAATTTACATCCATATAGTGCAGATGTTAATACTGGACTGAGTGAAAGCATCACCATCATCCAAAAATATCTATTTTAATTAAAAAAAGATAATTTCTAGACTTGAGACTTCCAAGCATGTCAGGCATTTTTCTGCTCTCTAGTTTTCTTGTCTAGTTTCCAGTCTTGCTCAGGATCTACTGTATGGGCAGTGGCACCTTTGCAATTTCTTGGGAAAAGGCCTGGATAAGATATCTGTCTCCTCTGAAGCCATGATGAGGAACAACTTGTGCAATTCAACAATGTTCCCTAAGGATCAGAAGTTATATTCAGCAAGTTCTGACCAATTCTAGCGAACCAGTATCGAAAATTTTGAGTAGTTCGGAGAACCTGAAAATACCACCTGTGGCTGGCTCCACCCCCATTTATTCGCTATCTCCCGAGTCCCAGTTGATTGGCTGGGTCTTCCTCTGATGCCCTGCACAGTTGAATAGAGCTGGAAAGCAGGTTAGTGGGGTGGGAAGGGAATGAGGGTTTTGCAGTATCCTTGCCCTGGAGTGGAGTGGAAATGGGGATTTTGTAGTATCCTTCCCCTGCCAGGCCCACCAAGTCACGCCCACCAAGCCATGCCATGGTCCCAGAACCTGTAGTAAAAAAAGTTGAATCCCACCACTGCTAAGGATGTTATGGATCATGAGAAGGGGACCTACCTCAGGACAGGTGAGAAAAAGCTATAGAAGTTATGTTCTTCTGGGTTTTCTTTAACTTGAAGAACTGAAAGAAGAAACAGAAACATGCCAGGCTAGCAACCAATAATTGTATATATTACCCTGCCAGTACCAAACCACAGTGCCAACAGAGGCAGAGCTGCAATATAGTTAGAAATGGTGGAAAACATTGTAGCTCTGGTGGTAGATGTTTGTGCAATGTAGTATAACAATTAAGCAGCAAAATATGGCCTTGTGTATGAATATTTGGAGTAGATCGCCAAGTATCTTCCAGTTCTTTGGGACTCTGTCTTTTCCCAGCTGATAGAGCGGGGAAGTTGAGACCTGTGAAGGATATTGGTTTATTTACCCTGTTCTGGTATCACAATCAGAAGTGGTATTCAGCAGGTTCTGACCAATTCTGGAGAATTGGTAGTGGAAATTTTGAATAGTTTGGAGAACCAATAAATACCACCTCTGACTGACCCCGCCCCCATCTATTCTCTGCCTCCCGAATCCCAGCTGATCAGAAAGGAATGGGGATTTTGCAGTAACCCTCCCCTGCCGTGCCCACCAAGCCATGGTCACAGAACTGATAATAAAAACTTTTGAATTCCATCACTGATCACAATGTGTTAGATTTAGGGGGAAGGAGAGCAGAGACATTGGAGAACTTCATCGTGGGAACAAGAAGAGGAGAGAAATATCATTCAAAAATATTTCTCTTTATGAAGTCAAACTAAATAATGGATAGAAGATTAATTGATATAACTGCAACCATCAAAGTCTAGGTGGGGAACAGCAGTGCAATAAGTCGTAACAAGCTAGCAAAACAAATCAATTCAGTAGTTTCAGGCTGCTTGGGCACTGTCTAATGTTAAACAAGATGTCCAAGTAAAAACTCTGAACTCCCTAGTTTTATGTGCTGGAAGACACTGGAGACATGGAGGCTGCTTGGAAAGATGGTTTAATAGTGATGAAAGAAATGTCCTTCTGGGTTCAGCTCCAAGTGGGGAAAAAGACACTGGAGACATGGAGGCTGCTTGGAAAGATGGTTTATTGTTGGACAAGGCCACATGGCTTGAGCCCTGAACAGAAAAGGTGATCACATGCTTCAATGTTGGTGGAGAAAAAGAGAAGGGCTGAAGGAGGGGCTTGCTAGGCTTTTTATAACCTGTTTAGTCCCACCTCTCTGTTTCCTGTTCCTGTGTAAGAAATGTATTCTGATTGGTTGTCAGACTCCCATGGGGCCGTGCAGGGGCTACTCTTTAGGCTGTGTTTTGAATCCAGGTATGGATGAGTTCTCAGATGCCATGTGGTCAGTTGAGTAAAGGGCCAATATTATCATGCCTTTCCTGTAGCTGCTGGTGAAGTCTTTATTATGTGAAGTGGACTAGCCTGGCCGTCTTAATGGCCCATTAACAGTGAGGATGGGCAGGAAGCTACAGGCAACTATTCTGTCTTTTAAAACATGTTTCTTTCTTTTCACATCCAGAGGAATATTTTGCCTTTTCAATATTTCCTAGGATATTTCATTTTTCTGGGAGAGGGCTGGATGATACCTTCCCACAATAAACAGGACCACATGGCTTGAGTCATGAACAGAAAAGGTAATCACATGCTTCAAGGTTGAGTGAAGAAGAAGAAAGAGCGAGAAGGGCTGAAAGTTCTTGGCTTTATGCTCTCTGTTTGGCCCCACCTCTCTGTTTCCCTGGTCCTGTGTAAGAAATGTATTCTGATTGGTTGTCAGACTCCCTTAGGGCCATGCAGGGGCAACTCTTTAGGCTGTCTTTGAGTCCAAGTTTGAGTTTCCAGATGCCATGTGGTGAGTGGGGTAAAGGGCTAATACTATCATGCCTTAATCCCATCACCCTAGAGCTAAAGGGGGGAAACTCTTTATTATGTAGAATAGACTGGCTTGGTCATTTTAATGGCCCATTAAGGAAAGTGGGAGCTATTAAGAGTGAGTCTGTTTCCTGCCTAAAAACATATTTCTCCATTTCTTATCCAGGGAAATGTAATATTCTGCCTTTTTAATATTTCCTGGATATTTCATTTTTCTAGGAGAGGGATGGGTGTTAACTTCCTACATATGAATATAACAGACAGGTTCACATTCCCGCCTCCTGTTTTGACTTGTGACTTTCCACCTTTGAACAGCTCAATTTCATTGGTATTCTCAAAAGTTTGGTGTGGTGGTTTTGTACGATGTATTATATTTATTTGCACAAAAGATGACAGTTCTGCTCTTGCAAGCTCAACTTTTAGATCATTTTTAGTCTGTTTATATGGCACAATAATCCAGAGTTAGCTGAATTATTATGACCTAACTCTTTGCCTAGATTCCCTCAATGTATTGAACTACAAATTAAGTCTATAGGCTGGATTTATACAACACGCAAACTAACCAATCTCATTTAGTCTTGTATGTGGTGCAAATGAAATTCTAGCATACAACTTATTTCTGGAGATGCATATGAAGAGATCTTATAGGTTAGACTTCCCAAACATCTCCCAAGAAGGCAGACATGCTGTTTTGTTCTGTTTTGTTGCCAAGGAGACTACAGGGACATCTCCATGTAGCCACCACAAATGTAACTCAATTTGAAGGATGTCTATAAAGAGCTTCAGGTTTCTGTGGACCAAGAACATTTTCATTTAGTTCAAATATGTGCATGCACATTTTTGTTGTCTTCGATCTTATTTTCCAGGTATTTGTGGAGACTGGAGGTCTGATTTTACTGTGGCATAGTCTGAATCCTTTGACAATGTTTACTCCAAAAAGATGCAGAGTCTAGAAGAAACCTTCCCCTGGAATAAGAGCAGAGAGCATTTCTGCAAGAAACCTTGATTCTTGAACTTAAACATGCTGGAGCTTATCTTTTACTACTACAAGATGTTTTCTCTCATCCTGATGGCTTATTGCTGTTATAGTGCTGTTATAGTGACTCAGAAGAGTAAGCAAAAGCAGTTTAAATATACTCAGAGGTCATGTAGGAAACTGGAGGGACACAAGGATGTACATGATGTATCTGTGTAAAAGGCATTGACTACAGGAACCTTGTAGGGGCTAAACAAAGTGTAGCACAGTTGGTATAGGTAGTTCTCAATTTATAACCATTCGTTTAATGACCATTCAAAGTTACAATGACACCGAAAAAAGTAACTTACCTTAAAAACCACATTCCTTAGCAAAGGAAATTCTGGTTCCAATTGTGGTCATAAGTCAAGGACTATCTGTACGTGGTTATATTTCCAACTTGTAGTCTACCCTGGATTCCACTGTAAGGAAAAAAAAATGGATCTAGTTCTTTTTTCCTTTCAAAACAAATGTTACTAAAGTAAGCAGTGAATAGCAAGTGGAAATATGAATACAGCCAACATCCAAAGTGCAAATTAAGCAGAATTAACTTATCCTCTTGGAGGGGAAGACGAGCAAAAAAATAAAAATAAAATAACAACAATAACAAAAAATTGAGCATGCATTACATTTCTATAACCCATAATGACAGTAATCATATTTAGGACCTGGCAATGTGAGTTTCATGTACCCTGTTATTCATGCTGTTTGCAGAAACAGCTTCTTCTGTATTCCTTGTGATTAAACTAAGGGAAGGATGGATGTAAGAGGCACCAGCCTACAGGGATGGAGGTGACGGGGAGCTGAGCAGCAGGGAATCAATGTTTAAAAGGGGAACCAAGGCAAAAACCTCAATGCAGAGCCTACATACACAAGGGGCTACATGACACTGGCAGGAAATGAGTGGGCAGGCAAGAAGGGGCTGTAGGAAGGGGGAAGAGGGAGGCTAGGAGGCCCAACTGAGTTGGCAGAAAGCTGGCTTTACCTCACAGTCTGCTTTTCCTGACTATAGGATTTTAATAAAAAATAATACTCCTTAAACTTATTCGTTCTTCTGGCTGAAAGTCTGGAAGCTGATGAAAGCAAAGTCATTTGACTTTCTCTGCAACTGCCAGCTTCTTGAGTCTAAAACTCCTTATTCCACCCTGTCCTCCTTTCATTTCAGGCTTAGCCCAGCTGGAACCAAATAGGCTGGAAAGTTTAGTTAGTTTGCTTTATTTTTTTTTCCTGGAATCCAAACAGACACTAAAAGAAAAACCTTGAAAAAAAAGTAGCCCTCCTATTCCTCCTATTGACATATACTGAAACAGTGCTAGTCTGTATTAGAATGTCTGTGTGTGGCCCAGCAGTTCATTACTAGAAATTGGAGAACAAAAGTTAATTTAGAACGTGTACTATTTATCCCATAGCTAGGTAGGTTAGCTGTGATTCTGCATTGGCAAACCCAGAAAGTTTAAAAAGATTAAAAACTGTTGCAGAAGTTAATTTACTTTATTGGCTAATAATAAATAACACATTAGAAGCCAATTTTGGAATTTTATCTCTTTTTTCCTCTCTTAAATCCTTCTGCACTTGTTATACCTTTTCTAAATCATCTTCCATCTTCAGAGGGAATATAATTGTCAAATATTCAGGACAAACAAAAATAAATAAATTTAATGGACAATCTGGAGAAAGGCAGCTAGCAACTATTAGGACAAAATGCCTGGTTTAATGAAACCCCCTGCCTTCGTCCTTCAGGATTGATGCTTTGTATGTCACCTAGATATTAATAGTTCTGGTATAAATACATCAAATATGATTGGGGATTTGTAAATGTTCAATAAAGCCACTTAACCATGGTGTAACATATATCAAACATCCTGTAACCATGGTCTAAATCAGGGCTGTCAAACTCGTGGCCCAGATATCTTTACACGCTGGCCATGCCCACACCCATGCTTAGTGAAGGGGAGAAAAAGTTGTGATAAGTCACATGACACCACCGTGATGATGCGTGTTGGACACCTCTGGTCTAAACAAACATTCAACAAAGGTGGGCTCCAGCCAATTAAACACTGTCCCACACTTTTTTTTTGCCTTTTAAGGGTCTCCTTACCCCAATAAGTAAGGATTATGATTGTATTTATGCATTTCTTCCCATCCCTTCCATTTTTAAAGACCCTTTACAACTAAATCATTCCTTGAAATTATTTACCTACCAATTGAATTATTTTATGTACTTCATGCCATAATAAACGATAATTCTTAACACAGACTTATTGGCTGGAGTGCAAAAGGCCTTGGAGCAAGAGATCTTCATTCCTCATGGAAACCCATTTTTAGATGTTTATCATGGTATCTCTTATTTTGTCTTTTCTGTATGAGATTATTGTACTGTATTACACTTGGGACAACACATGTAAACTCACATTCAAGATCTGCTCAGTACTTCAGTTCTCTGTTTGTTAGTAACATAGCTACTAGCAATGCTCTGTTTCAATGAGCCACTTTTAAAACGATGACCCATTTTTCACAAACCAATTGACTGCTGAGTACCTGGGGAGTGAAGAGACTGAGGGTCTATAGGGGTGATCCAAAAATCTACATGGTGATTCCAATTGCACCTTTGAATACTGTATAGCTAAACGCAAGGCAGGACTTTGCAGTCTTGTGTTTTTTTGATCCAGACACAATTGTGAAAAGGTCTTATCCAGCTGCCTCTTGGCATGTGCAGAGTTATGAGTAAGCAACTAGTGAACAAGTCAACCATCTGGTCGACTTCCCCCTACCCCTGGTTCCTGACAGCTCTCTGGGAATCCCTGCTTCCCTTCATTGTCCAAAACTAACTACCGGTATCTCTTTTTTACCCAATGAAGATTAAATAAAATATTTATGTCAGTTTAAATGTTAAATGTTGTGATTAGGTAATCAGTTTGAGTGTGATTACCCAAAGGAAATAATTCCCCCCAATAGTGAAATTCATTTTTTTTTAAACTACCGGTTCTGTGGGCGTGGCTTAGTGGGCATGGCAGGGGAAGAATACTGCAAAATCTCCATTCTTACCCCACTCCAGGGGAAGGATACTGAAAAATCCCCATTCCCTCTCTACTCTTGGAGGAAGGATATTGCAAAATCTCTATTCCCACCCCATTCTAGGGCCATCCAAAGGTGATGTTTACTGGTTCTCCAAACTACTCAAAAATTTCGCTGCTGGTTCTCCAGAACCTGTCAGAATCTGCTGAATTTCACCCGATTCCCCCCTCCCCAATGTTGGATAATTTACCCAGATTTAAGTACCACTAATTTGAAGTATAGCAGGCAGGCTTAATACAGATAGTCCTTGATTTACCATGGCAATTGAGTTCAAAATTTCTATTGCTAAGTAAGAAATTTGTTAATTGAGTTTTTCCCCATTTTCTGACTTGTCTTGGCACATTTGTTAAATGAATTACTGAAGTTGTTAAACTAATAAGACAGTTGTTAAGCGAATCTGGCTTTCCCATTGACTTTGCTTGTCAGAAGGTCGCAAAGTGGATCATATGATGCCAGGACACTGCAATAGTCATAAATATGAATCAAGCATCCGAATGTAAATTACATGACTATGGGGATGCTACAATGGTTGTAAAAGTGAAAAATGATCATAAGTCATATTTTTCAGTGCTGTTGCAACTTTGAACCAGTGGTGGGTTCCGGATCCCATTCCAACCGGTATGGTTGGAAAGGGCCCGATGTCGCCCACATGGATGTGAGCAGCGCGCGCATGCATGCATACCTGCTTGCAATGCCTCCGTGACACTCCAGCTGCTTGGCGGAGCATTGCGCAGGTGCCGTACGCGCCATATGCAAGCTCGGAAGTGCCAAAGGCTTAAAGGACAGGTAAGGAGCTTGGGCAGGTGGGTGGGCCCTCCAGAGCACTATACCGGAACAGTACCCGGTGTTCTGGGCAGGCTCTGGTATGCCCGTACCAGGGCGTATCGCCTGCAACGCACCACTGCTTTGAACAGTCACTAAATGAACTGTTGTAAATTGAGGACTACCTGTCTTTGAGTAGGATGAAGAGTCTTTGACCCCAATAGAAATTTAATTAAGGATGCACCTTCCCAGAGTACCTCCAAACATTAGTTAGTTCTCAATTTACAACCACAATTGACCCCAAAATTTCTGTTGCTAAATGAAACATTTGTTAAGTGAATTTTGCTCTATTTTAGGACCTTTCTTGACACAGTTAAGTAAATAAATGCAATTGTTAAGTTAATCATATGATTATTTAAGTGAATCTGACTTTCCCTTTAATTTTGCCAGTCACAAGTTCACAAAAGCTGATCATAAGACGCCAGGGCACTGCAACTGTCATAAATATGAGTCAGTTGCCAAGTGGTCGAATTTTGGTCACATGACCATGGGGATGCTGCAACGGTTATAAATGTGAAAAACAATCATAAGTCACCTCTTTATTGCTTTTGTAATTTTGGACAGTCACTAAATGAATGTTGTAATGCAAGGACTAGCTGTATTTGTCCAGTTTTAGTAATGAAACTGAGAAATGGGATTAAGGATTAAATAATCGTGCTAGCGGTCATATTGTTGATATTGTATTTTAAAAGAAGATAAATTATATTTTTGTTTAAGTGGATGGTTCACAACATGCATCTTGTTGCTTAGAAGTAAATCCTGGCTTGCACACTCTGGCATCAACCTTATTTAGCATGCATGTTAAGGTGCTCCTATTTTTTTTATTACACAACTATTAAAGGTGCAGTAACCTGTCCTTTTTTACATGCTGCCCAGTCTTCTGACAACGGTAACCAAGGAGACGGCCACCACTGGCATACAGTAATTCAAACACTACCTAAAAGCAACACGAACCAGCAATTTTCAAAGTAGCTCCACTTAAGAACATTTCTTTATGATTACATTTATATTTCATCTCTCTTCTAAGAACTAAATACAGAGTATGCAATTCTGCTCCCTGCTATATCCTCCCAACATCTTTGCAAAATACAGTAGATTAGACTGAGAGATGCTGGTTTTGTTATACAATAATCTAAATAATGGTTTTGCTGGTATTCACAATTTTTTCCCCCACATCGCACCTCTTAACAATAGTAGTTTAGAAACCAGAAAGATTAAATTCACAGTAAGCTCCTAACAACAGAATCATAGTTTGTCCTCAGTTTTGCTCACAACCAGCTGATATAAAGGCCTGACTGCTGCTTTAGAGGAGCTGTATTGTGCACTTCAGGTGTTTTAATTACTATGGTTAGGTTTGGCTTGAGTTAAATTAGGATTCATTGCAGAACCCAAGAAATGAATTAAGTAACCAGATTAAGTTGTTGTGAGAGCCCAGTAACTGGCTGCAACAAGCTGGAGATCTGACTTCCCCTAATTCAATCCTCTAATTACTGCACCACACCGAGTCTCCAAAGATATGGTTTTCTTAGAACATTTTTTTAAATATTTCTTTCACAGAGAAAACAAAGTTTGGGTTTCAAAAAATTGCAAGAATGTAACCCGCCTGACATGCAGGTCTTTTAATCTTATTTCCCGAACACGGAAGTGTGGACCAACATTTTCTCTGATCCGAGAAACGTGCACTCTGCACAAGCTCAGAGGCACTCCCCTTAACTACCTCTGAGGCAATAAATGTAAAGCACCGAGTGAGCCGTCTGGAGTGGCGACTCGCAATCGAGCTGAGATCTTTTCGAAGGACTCGCGGCTCTCTTTCTCAAGGGTACTTGTAGGAGGCGGAGAGCAGAGGCGACGTCCGAGTCTGGTTCCCCCTCCTCTCCTTTCCCCATTCACTCAGTGCTGCCGCAGTCGCGTCTCCACGTGCCCTTGCCGGGGCTCCGGCAGGGACTGCAGCTGTAGGCAGCCGCGGCGTCGGGGGCCGGGATTTTTGCCAGGGGGTGGCTCCAGGCTGGGCTAGCAGGCCGAGGCGGGGAGGGGGGCGCAACGCGCGGAATCTCGACTGGAGGCGGCAGCCACAGATCAGGCGAGCCCGTCCCGTCTGTGCGTCCGCCTGAATGCGCCATGGTGAGTTGAGCTTTTGCGCGATTTTCCCGGGCAGGGGGGGGAGTGCGGGTGGGTGGAGGGGTGTGGGGGGGGGAAGGTAACGCGGTCTTCTGGCTATCGCAAAGAGGTGGGCATTGTGATGCCTTGTTGTGGGGAGGACAGACATGGGAAAGGAATTCTGCCTGGTCACCTTCAAGGACTGAGACGAGCGCTGGACAAGAGCTGTGGGACATCGTTGGTGTGGAATGGAGACGCGGGGCGGGTGGTCTAGGCTCGGCTGTTGTAAGAAACCATTAGCTCCTAAGGGAATTGGAGGGAGTTATTATCTTGGCGCAATATACCGCCGAAGATTAATTAACCATGTTTAATCGTAAGTAAGGGCTAATGATGGAACAGGCTCAAGCGGATGGTAGCAATACTGCTCTTTCATCAAAATAGTCAAATAAATGGATCCCCCCTTTTCTCCCCCCCCCAGAACAGCCTTATATGAATGAAAAGATGAAGCCCAGACTATTTTTTCTAGTTCTGAATAGGGAACTAGAAATTACCACGGATTAATTAACACGGAATACAGAAGTATAATTTTTGAACTGGTTTGAAGCTCTTTCTTCACATTATGGTGATTAGCAACCAATATCTCTTTGTGTTTCTACATCTTTAATATCAGATAAACTCTAATATAACTTATATTTATTACTTGTCTGTTACCTTTATATTCTGTCTGTACTTTGGAAGCTCAAGATGGCATGCTTTACCACTTTTCTTCTTTCTGTCTCTTCCAACAACAACCCTATGAGGTAGATTGAGCAGAAAGATAATGACTGGCTTCAGAGGGCAGTGAGCTCATGGATCTTGAGTCTGCCCCCCCCCCCCCCCAACACCATGCTGTCTGATTTGATTTAATGCTGGGTTTTGCCTTGTTTTTCATTTGGCTTTGTGTTTTCCTCCCCTGTCCCTTAATAACATCAAGTTTATTGATTACATTCAGGTAGAAAAAAATACTTTTCTGTTTTGGAAGAGTGGGATAAATCAAGCATTTGAAAAGTTGGATTTTACTCTGGTGATCTCACCACTGAGCCTTGACAGGGCTATTCTTTTAGTTGAACTAAGTTGGATGGTTTAAGCAGAATAGTTTTAAGCCCTTCAGGATGTAGATAAAACTATGATTCAGGGGAAGGTGAAAAACTGAAGTCCTGTTGAAAAAAAATTACAAGAAGATTGATCCGGAGGTGGAGTTAGTTTTCATTCAGTTTTGCTTTTTTAAAGGAACAAATTTCTGGAAGAGACATAAATTGTCTCAAATGAATACTTTGGAGGCAGAACAGAAACATTTTTTCTTCCTCCTCATTTGGTACTTCTTTATTACAGATCCCCACCAGCTATTTTCCCAGTTCTGGGAACCAGTGCATGGGTGAGATAATCTTGGGGCCTAATAGTGATGGAAAATAAAATATTTTGGGGAGAGAGCTAGTACCCCAGACATGGTTGGTGGGAAATGGATCAAGAATGTTTTCAGTCTGCTTTGTCTCCAGTTTGTAGTCTCTTCACCTCAGTATGCTTAGACCAAACTGCCTATCCACTGAAGATTTCCGTTTTCTTCTACATGTTTGGTAGAGCTTCAAATGTGGTCCTAACTAGCCAAATTATTTTTTGTTAGCTAGGCACACTGAAAGCTATCTATATTGTGACTTGTGTGCTTAGGCTGTGCTCACAGACCTTTATAGGTCTGCACCTTGTTTCAATGCTTGAGGTGTCAAAAACAAAACCACAACTTATGGCAGAGCATAGGTCTTGAAGGAAGAAAGGGCCAAGGTGGAACCAAGGCAAAAAGGAGCGGAGAATGGCACATAGAAAAAGCAATATGTATACCTGAGGTTTGAGAATGCTATTTCAAGTCAGGAAAGACAACACTGAGTAAACTAATAAATAATCTGGGTTAACACATATTTAGCCAAAATATGACTAGATGCATAAGCACAATCACTGGTTTGTTATACCGTGATATACTGAAGCCTGCATATTTTGCAAACCACAGGGACTGACTTTATCCAGAATGATAAGGCCAAACTAAACAAAACATATTATGACTTAGTATAATGCATGAACTCACTCTATATTTGGCCAGATATAAAATAATTTCCAATAATTTTGTGCATATATTGGCTGCTTTGGTGGAAGTTCTTAACTTCAACCCAAAGTATCTAAGGGATTAAATTTATTGTGGAGCTTTACCAAGGAAAAAAGCACTACAATTATTCACCTAGGCCAATTCATAGGTAATTTTTCAAGGTTTCCTTTTCACCATGGAAACCACTTCTGAGTATGCAAACATTTGCAGAAGTGTAATCATGATAAGTAATGGTGCATGAATACCCCAGCCACAATTTTGAGTTTAAGGTGACGCTTTCCAAAGATGAGTGAGCCGGAAATATATTTGGAAAGAAAGAGTAATTTAAAGAAAAAATAACAGATCCTGTTGCGTGTGTTAACCCAGATTACTGTTGCATTAATAGCAAGGGTACACTTTATTGAGGATATCTTTTTAATAATGTATTAATAATTAAAAATAAACAGGATTTTAGAATTGTAAAATTTATTGCATTCTAAGAAACATTGCAAAGCAAATTCATGAAATCAAATATGATTTACCAGCAATACTTATAGTATTCGTAGAGTGGAAAGGAATTGTTTTTACCTGGACATCTGGCTGACAGCCTACAGTGTTTTTGGAGCTCCAGGCCAGTGGGGATAAGCAATTTAAATAATTTCTGTTTAGAACAGCAGCCAGTATTTATGAGTAAGAAGAAAGTTGCCTAAAGTCAGGCCAGGAAGTTAAATCATCTCTAGTCTGATTTACAAAAAGGGTAGCTTGCAACTTCTAAATCAAATGAAAGATACATTTTTTTGGTAATAATACAATTAAAGAGTAAGAAACCCACTTGCTCATTCTACTGTCATTCTCTGGGCTTAAGATCTTATTGCTTTTAAGAACAAAATGCAGGCATAGAAGTCTGATCTGATTAAACCAGGCAGTTCTTAGAAACGATCATGATTACTGTTCATATCTTTGCTCATATCTAAGGAGAAGGGAGCAAGAGATGATCTGAGAAGTGAAGGATCATCATACTTTGTGTAGTTTTGCACCATCCAGCAAAGTTTATAGAGCTTTGCACCCACTGAAAATTGTTACTGTGCTTGAAATGGCATTAAGCTTGAGAAATGGTAGTAGAAATGGACCTCTGGAAGAGAATTTCTGATTTGCAGAAACAAAATTGACTCTGCATACTTTAAACTACAGTGAACAAAGTTGGAAATAATCAGAAACACATTTTTTGAGTATGTGGAAGGAAGTTAAACAGAATTCAGTTCTGTAATCAATTTGTGGACGCAAAATTCTTCTTTTTAAGTACATGTGTTCTGTACCCGGGTCTTGGGTATTTTGTTTAAAAATAAATAAAACAACCCAAAGTAAACTTTGTAAATCTGAAGTAATGTCCATTTTTCTTTAGCAAACCAGCAGTGCAATTTTTCTATGTTTGTGATTTTTCATCAGTGTGAAATGAATGCACTGTGTGAAGTCACTGAGTGAGGAGGTAAAGTGGTGAACGATGATATGTCCATCATTCAACTAAGTTCACCAGCAAGCCATTTTAATTAAGAGGCTCTCTCTCAGCTTCTCCTGTTTATGTACCATGGGAATAATAATTGAAAGGACTTTTTGTGAAGATTGTTGAGGTAATGCGTTTGAATATTCTAGGAACCACACTAAAGATGTATCTATCCCTCCCTCTTAATCTAGTAAAGGGGAAGTTGGTTGCAGTCCTTGACTTATGACCACAATTGGAAGAGGAACTACCATTGCTAAGCGAGGTGGTCGTTAAGTGAGTCACACCTGATTTTATGACCATTTTTTCCTTAGTTGTTAAGCAAATTCAGCTTTCTCCATTGACTTTGCTTTTAGAAACTGCCTGGGACGATCGCAAAGGCAATCACATGACCCAATGACAGTCATAACTATATGCTGATTGCCAAGTGCCTGAATTTTGATCACATGATCTTGAGAATTGAGTGATAACTTTAAGTACAGGGATTTGTCATTAGTCACTTCTTTCATCTTTCATCTTTCATCATAACTTCGAATGCAAACTAAGCAAATGTCTATACAGTAAGCTAAGAACCACCTGTATACAGAGACTTAGTAATAGTCCACTAGCAATTGGTAACTTTCATTGTTATGGGAAAGGTTAGCCCTGATGTCTCAGAATCATTGCTGGAGAAGGATAAAGTATTGGTTAACATTGGTTGGTTAACATTGACCGGCTCAAGGTTTTACGAGATTGGCAAAACGAGGACCCAGATTGTTGGGGGCAATATGCTGATTGTAAAGCACTGTGAAGTAGTATATAAGTCTAAATGCTATTGTTTTGGGGAACTAGTGGCTATCCAGAAGTTATTGAACAGTATCCTTCAATATTTATTACAGTAGATATGTTTTGGTGACACTTGGAAGGCAGCATATGTCATACAATTGTTAAGTGCTGTATGGTTAGCTGTAACCATGCCACTACCTTTTGCCAGTATAAGAGACATTGCATCATAGTGTCTAAGTTGGATTACAAATTAGAAAGTAGTTTAAAAACATGCTGCTTGGCTTTGGAGTATTTTGTGGCTGAGCTGTATAAATACAAAGCAACCATAGTTTAACCTAAAAGATTGTGCAATGACAATCTGTACGATTACTTTCCAGACAAGCATGTTATGGAAATCCGGTCCTTTGAATCAGTGAGCAAACCATGGATAAGTTCAGCATGAGTAAATATATTGTGCAAACTCAGCGATTGTTTTTCTCTTTGATAAAACTGCCTCCCAGGATGGCTATCAAAGAATGTCTGTAGGCTGAATGAGGAAAATATCTTTTTGTCCTTCATTTCAAACAGTAAAATATCTTTGAACAATCTCCAACAATTGGGAATCAAGCTTGCAAGTTAAACTATTACTTAAGATCAGTCCTCGTCTAGCAGATGAGTGTGGAGAAGCTAGTTTGATTTATATTAATAATCATACTGACAGAAATATGTATGCCTGTGTGTGGCCATGATTCCAGTATAATTATTCTAAAATAAGACAGTTGCTTTCGGCAAATGCTACTTTTTTTTCATCAAGCGTTCAGTTTTGTATTTTGTAGCTGCCCATTTTGTATTTTATAGCTGCCTTTCTTTTTTCCAGGAAGGCAGGCTGGAGGATCCTGTGTCATTCAAAAGCTAGCTGATATAATGACATGCCCTTCTAAAATAATAAACTGAGTCTGTGTGGTATAATGGGCTATGTCTTGAGCAACTTCAGAGAAAGCCAGGTTCTCTCATCCACCATCCTCAGGGATGGAAGTTCATCAGGTGACTTAGGATCAGAAACACTCTTAGCCCAAACGACCTCTTAGGCAGGGGTGAAATTCGACCAGTTGTATCTGGTTCAGGTGAACTGGTGGTGGCGGGAGGCTCCACCCAGCCACCGTACATCATCACATCCCATTTTTGACACTGCGCATGTGTGGAAGGTCCTGCGCATGTGCAGTGGTGGCGCTTATACTCACATTTGTGAAACTGTAGCGAAGAAAAGTTGATTTCACTCCTGCTGTTAGGGTTGTTACAAGGAAAAACAGTTGGTGCTTGAGCTGCATATATTGCCTTGAACTCCTGGAGGAAAGGCAGCATAGATACCTAATTAATCAATTAAATCTATTTAGTATGTATAGTGGCTCAGGTAAGAAAATCACCTGTAGGCTTCCCCCTCCAAAACTTTGTCCAGGATGTAGAAGGAAAACTCTTTGAGCACGGCTTTCTGATGAGATCTGCCATTTGACATATGGATTCCTCCTGCGCTCGACTATTTCGTTCTATTCTCCTTCTCCAACTTTCTGTCTATCAGTAATTTGCTAACATTTGAGGCTACTGAGCATATCTAGGCCTAATCTTTCTCTTCCCCATCTCTCCCCTCACCAAAAATTTGATCCTGTACATCTTGGGGTTTCACAGAACTTTTCTCCTCTGCAGGGGTAGTAACTTTTGCCTGCCAAGATATTCACTGTGGGGGGAACCACTGGTAATAGTATATGGAAATACAGAGAATCTGTTTCTCTCTGTGTGAGTGAGTGGGGGAGAATATTGGCAGTAATGCTTGGAGAAGATCTGTCTGTGTTTCCATCAGCCACGCTTCTCACGTGGATCTGTCTGCCTTGCACACCCTCCAGGACCCAGAGCCAAGAAGGGGCCTCCCCACTCTTCCTGCCAGTGTCTAGGTTTAAAGGGGAGGGGAATTGCCTCTTCCTGTCAGGGATATAAAACTCAAGCTTGGCTGACTGCAAGTCTGTATTTTCCTTCCCCTTTGCCAGAAAGTGGCAAAAGAGAGAGAGGTTTGCGTGTGCATTGGGCCTGGGGTAGTGGTGGAATTTGGGATCTTTGTGCCTCCACCTTTTTTTACAAAATAGTTTCTTTTGACTCATGTTTCAGTTAGGGGGGGAGGGAGAATCCCAGAAAGCAACCTGGTTCTTGACTTTGAACTTCTTTGTGGGAAGAGGACCACTTGCCTCTGTGTGTGTGTGTGTGTGTGTGTGTGTGTGTGTGTGTGTGTGGTGTGTGGTTTGGTGTGGTGGTGTGTATGTGGAGGGGAGGACTCTTGGGGAAAGGATATCCCTCCCCCCAGGGCACAACACCTGTTTTGCATGTAGAAGTGCTGGAGTATTGCCTTGCCTTCCAGTTAAACAATCTGAAATGGCGGACGGTTCCTTAACAGCTTTCTATATCAAGAACTGAGCTGCCTAATTGGGAACAGTAAAGTCTGCAACAGCCCAGTTCAGAGTTGACAAAATACATTCAGTCCCTGACTTAGCACCATTTGTTACTCATTGTTCGAAGTTTTTATAGCGGTACTGAAAAATGTATGACAGGTCCTAGCATTTACAACTATTGCAGCACTCCCACAGACATGTGATCAAAATTGGGGTCCTTGGCAATCGCCATTTATTTATGAAGGTTGCAGCATCCCTGGGTCTTGTGATTGCCATGTTGCATCTTTCCAGACAGCTTCTGGCAAGCAAAGTCAATACATTACAGTAGCAGAGTTGGAAGGGACCTTGGAGGTCTTCTAGTCCAACCCCCTGCCTAGGCAGGAAACCTTATACCGTTTCAGACAAATGACTATCCAACATCTTAAAGACTTCCAGTGTTGGGGCATTCACAACTTCTGGAGGCAAGCTGTTCCACTGATTACTGGTAATTGTTCTAACTGTCAGGAAATTCCTCCTCAGTTCTAAGTTGCTTCTCTCCTGGATGAGTTTCCACCCATTGCTTCCTGTACGGCTCTCAAGTGCTTTGGAGAATAGTTTGACTCCCTCTTTTTTGTGACAACCCCTGAGATATTGGAACACTGCTATCATACGCTGTCTCCCCTAGTCCTTCTTTTCATTAAACTAGACATACCCAATTCCTGCCACCGTTCTTCATATGTTTTAGTCTCCAGTCCCCTAATCATGTTTGTTGCTCTTCTCTGCACTCTTTCTAGAGTCTCCACAGCTTTTTACATCGTGATAACCAAAACTGAATGCGGTATTCCAAGTATGGCTTTACCAAGGCATTATAAAGTGGTATTAACACTTCACATAATCTTGATTCTATCCCTCTGTTTATGCAGCCTAGAACTGTATTGGCTTTTTTGACAGCTGCTGCACACTGCTGGCTCATATTTAAATGATTGTCCACTAGGATTCCAAGATCCCTCTCACAGTTGCTACTATTGAGCAAGATACCACCTATACAGTATCTGTGCATTTTGTTTTTCTTGCCTAAATGTAGAACCTTACCAGTGGTGGGTTTCAATTTTTTAAGAAACCCTATTCTGTGGGTGTGGCCTATTTTGTGGGCGTGGCTTGGCAGTCATATGACTGGGCAGGTATGGCCAACTTGACACTCATGCACACTCAGTCACATGACCACCACCCCCAAGCCATGTGGCAAAAAATTTTGGGACTCCTATGAAGGGGGGCGGGGAAGAGAGTGGAAAACCTCCCAAAAATAGACAACTGGAGGATTAAGGGCCGAAATTAGAGAGATTGGAGAAAGCAGGACAGAGAGGAATCCAGTAGAAAGCTATCACATGCTGGTGAAAAAACTTTGGGAGAACGGAGGAGGCAAGACAGAGGGGAATCCAGTATAAAACTTATCACACGTTGGGGAAATAACTTTGGGAGATTGGAGGAGGCAAGACAGAGGGGAATCCAGTATAAAACTTATCACACGTTGGGGAAATAACTTTGGGAGATTGGAGGAGGCAAGGCAGAGGGGAATCCAGGACAAAGTTATCACATGCTGGGGAAAGAACTTTGGGAGAACGGAGGAGTCATGTCGGAGAGGAATCCAGGAGAAAACTGCTGAGCTTGCCACTGCTGTCTGGTGGATTGTGCCGCTGGACCTCTCCATGCTTCTCCGTTCATCACCTCCACTCCCAGGTATGGGACTTGACATCGAATTGGGCTAGGATAGTACAGATGGGCGGGCGGGGGGGGGGGAGCGAGCGATGGAGCGGCTTCCAGAGAGGCAGGGGTGAGAGAGGAGCGACAGGGCCGGGGCAGGCGTTCCGGAAGTTACTTTCGGTCCACCGGTTGAACCTCCTCTCACTGGATCGGTAAATTTCACCATCCAGTTCTCCCAATCCAGTGCAAACCGGCAGAAACCCACCACTTAACCTGACTCTCTTCACCATTGAATTTCATTTTGTTAGATACTGCCCAATGCTCAAGTTTGTCAAGATCCTCCTGTATATTGAGCCTATCAATAGGATTCTCTTAATGACCTCACGTTCAGTAGCCGCATGATTCATGTAATAAATCCCAATTCTGGTTGTAAGTTGCAAATTCTCAGTTCCTTCATCAGAGGTTAAAACACAAGGACACCACTAAAACTGGAAGAAAACTTGTAACTGATGTTTAAGCCATGCCAAAAGTAGGTTATTCCTAGGCTGAATTAAAAACCTTTCTGTGCAGACATGGCTTAACCATTGGTCATACTGTTACCTACAATGTTTTTTAAGCACTGCCTGATGAAAAAGTTCTTGAAACTTGAAAGGTTGCTCATGCTTTCTGAACCTTGAGTTGGCTTAAGCACGCTAGTTAGTACAGATTCGATTGGTTTAATAATAAAATATTTCTTTATTACAGATTTTTTTCTCTTACGACCAGCATGACTACATTTGTTTCAGGAATATTACTGGGAATAGATTATTCACAAATAATCCAGTTACCTGAATTATTGGCTTGAATCCCCTAAATGCTGTTTTTATTTCTGTATATCCCTGATATGCTGCATATACCTGCCTGTAACTTCTGTAAGCCACAGTTAAGGAGTCTGTATTTATCTCTGATAGATTAAAGGACACTCAAACTGAATTTTAGTTCAACATTTCTTACTTTGAAAAGTGCTGGTATTGAAGAACTCCAGTCTCCTATGCAAGGGTGGACACCTGCATTTTGCAGCCTAAAACATAAAAATAATTGCACTTCCTTCTTTCACCAAATAGGGTGCTTAGTTACTCAAGAGTGATTCTATTATTTCTAAAAACATGGCAAAATAATAACAAGCGTTCCTTCCTCCCCTAAACAAAATAGTACATAACAAACATATTTAAATGAGCTGATTTTTTTTTAAAAAAATTCAAACCAGCTGCTTGAAGTTGCTCTCTTACTATTTCCTAATGGCAAAACTAGTTCTATTAGAGTAAAGGGTCCTTTAAATTTTTTGCAATTTCTTTAAACCCTTGCTGATGAATATTAGGTAAGGTTTTGAAATAATGGACATACAGAAAGGACTGCTGCTACATAATGACTCCATATGTACCCTTCCATTCACCACCAGGCAGTTTCACCAGATAGTGGTAAAATGTACAAAATAAGTCAAGATTAACAGTAGTTTTGCTTCCCTCTTTCAAAGGAGCTTTTGGAAGTGTGATTGCTACAGAAGACAACCACACATTTTCATGCCCTTAGTTTAATAAGATTTTCTTTGTCTAATTGTCATATCAAGGCCCAGCGTAATTTTGTAGATTTTGGAATGCTCAAGAACAAAGAAGCAACCAGGAATGACAATAAAATTATTTAATCTGGACACGGAAGCAAGGCAAGGATGCATAGTTCTTGTGATTTCCCTGCAGCGTCTTCCAGGATGAAATTTGAATTCAGGGTTATGCCTCTGAAAAAAATGATAGTGACTCTTTAGCAGGTACACTGGTAGGTTTAGGACACAATGGCTCTTGCTATTGCCCCCTCTACCCTCTCTCCCTCCCTCCTCCCTCCCTCCCTCCCTCTCTGTCTTCCCCCTCTCTCTCCTCCCCCCAATTTCCTTTGCTGGGTGGAGCTGCGGAAGGAATGAGCTCACAGCTGCTAATGTATTCCAGATGGAACCTCCGCTCTCCATACTCCTTGGCGCCTCTCCAACCGTTTTCATTCTTGCTGCCCCCTCATGCCCTCTGCTCTTTTTACACACTGCCGGTCTCTGTGCACATTGCCCTGAGCAATTTCCTGGCTGCCCCTTGTTCCTTTTGACACATCACTAGGGGGCAGTGGTCTTCCTCCAGGCATAAAATGTGATCAGTTGCTCATTGCTGCAGGTAACCATAACAACCTGGCTCTTCCCTTTAATTGGCTGAGCAAGGCAATGAAAGGACATCAAATAGAAAAGGTTGAAGGCAAGAGGTCCTAGTCCTAGGGCAGCATCACGAGGTATGAAGTATACAGAAAACCACAAAATTGCGAGGGACATTCCTTGCATTGGGGCAAGGAGGGGAACAGTTGCAATTCTTTGGGAGTAGATAAAGGAAACAGCATTTGTTTCATTGCATAGTTTCAGGGGGATTGGATGGGCTGGTTGGAAAGCTCTTAGAGGCTCATGCCCTTCCCTTGCATATTCTTTGTTTTTGCAGGAACCTGAGCCTGTGGAAGAATGTGTCCAGAGCACACTGGCTGCCTTGTACCCTCCTTTCGAAGCCACGGCCCCCACCCTCCTGAGTCAGGTCTTCGAAGTGCTGGAGAGGACGTACCAACACGATGCATTGCGCTACACCCTTGACTTCCTTGTTCCTGCCAAGCACATCTTGGCTCGCATCCAGAGTGAAGCCTGTGTGAGCTCCTGCTTTGGTTTGGCTCTCTGTTCGTCTGGAGTACTTCTGAACAGGAAATCTAGCTTGGCAGTGCTGGGCAATAGAGAAATAATCAATGCTGGTGCCAGAATCCCATAGTGGCTCTCTGTGTGAAAGTTAGCTAGGACATCGGTGGCCTTCCAAAGGGTGTTGAATTCCATCCCCCAACAATTCCCATAAGTGTTATCCAATAAATACCTGGAGGGCCACACCTTATCTAATCCAAATTTAAGTATAGGAAATTTTTCTTTAGTTCCTGGGTATTTTTTAAATTTTAATTCTGTGGATAATTGCTTGACTTATAGCCATAGTTGAGCCCAGAATTTTGTTTGTAAATTTTGGTCATAACTTGAGTCGCCATGAGACTAGACTTGATTTTATGATCATTTTTATGATGGTCAGTAAGTGAGCCATCATAGTTGTTCAGTGAATTGTGTGGTTGTAACTCCAAATCCAGCTGATCGAATGGGGGTGGGGATGTGATCCCATGCTGTAACTGGTTGTAAATGTGAGCCGGTTGCCAACTGCCCAAAATACAGTCACAAAACCAGGAGTAGTGTGGCAGTCATAACCTTCAGGAGTAACTTTTTTCGAATTTGTCATAGCTTGATAAATTACTGGTAGTAAGTCAAGGACTATTATATCACGTTCCCATATTTTCTTAACTCTTTCATAAATAAACTTATATGGCAAGCAAGCATTAGCAAAGTGGATTTGGGGTGGGATATATAGATGTAAAGGAGTGTCTTAAAAATGTTATTAGATTTCCCCCGCCCGCTACACACTCTTGCCCTCCTGTTATTTGGCAATTTTAGTTTTTGTGTAGAATTCTAAACAAGTTCTTTATCATGGTAAAATGCCAGAACTGAGTTAAGCTAGGAGATGCTTGTTGTTTCTACATGGTGGGAAGAAAAAAGAAGATATACTACCTATTAATGCAATATTGGTGTATTGCATACAGGAAGTCCTCGACTTACGACCACAATTGAGCCCAAAATTTCTGTTGCTAAGTGAGAAATTGTTTAAGTGAGTTTTGCCCCATTTTACAACTTTTCTTGCCACATTTGTTAAGTGAATCATCACTGCAGTTGTCAAATTAGTAACCCGGATGTTAAGTGAATCTGGCTTCCCCATTGACTTTGCTTATCAGAAGGTCCCAAAAGGTGATTCACATGACCCTGGGACACTGCAATTGTCATAAACATGAAGCAGTTGTCAACCATCCGAATGTAAAACACGTGACCCTGGGGATGCTGCAACGGTCATATAAGTGTGAAAAAAGATCATAAAAGTCACTTTTTTCAGTGCTGTTGTAGCTTTGAACAGTCACTAAATGAACTGTTCTAAGTCAAGGACTACCTGTATATAGTTTCCAGTATTCTGTATTTCTTGATATAACATTTAGCTGACTTCCCTTCTCTTCTCTCTTTCCTTCTTCCTCAGGCTCAGTATAGTGGCTTCGTCTTTTGTCATGAAGGTTGGCCCCTGTGCCTTCATGAAAAAGTCCTTGTCCAGCTTGGCTCTTTGCCGTGGCAACACTTGAGCCCCGGGGATTTCTACTTGCAAGTGGTGCCTCACCGGGAATGTGCTCCCCGCCTAGTCCTGAAATGCCTCTCGCTGGAGGGCCGTGGAGTGCAGGAATTGCCTGTGTCTCCTGACTCCTATCGATTTCTGTTCACTATTGAATGGCTTAATGGCATCAACAAAGAACGTAGAGTAGGGCGCCTGGAACGCTGCTTGCTGGCAGCTGGAGAAAAAGTGCTAAGCTTGCCCTGGGCTGAGCTGGTGTATCCTCAGTTTGTGCACAAAGATGGATTTATTGTGGGGCAGCACTGCCCTACGGATTTGACTCCCGAGATCCTGGGGGCAAGGAGTCCTGGTGACGGACGTCATTCTGGCGGAGAGAACCGGGAATCTGAGGGGGAGTACGTTCACCTCTTGGAGGTCAGTCCCACCTTGCATCAAGCACCCAGAATCCCACAACCTTGCACTGCCCAGATTCAGACAATGCCTGCTCGCAAGGGACATAGCAAAAATAGGAACCGGCGCCACCGAGCCTGGCTCCATCATAAGTCCGGCTGCGGGGAGAACTTTGCTTTGCGACAGGCTTGCAAAACTGAGGAGGCAGAGAAGTCTAGTCAAGAGAAGGGAAACCAGGATGAGAAGGTAGCTCAGCTGAGATCAAATCCTAGCCCAGCTTTAGACCCAGTCTTAGAAAGTCCCGGATCAGTTGGGAACTTGAACCCTAAACAACTGGAGGAAAACCTAGATCCCCTCGAAACAAAACCTTCACCCATTCTGAGCAGTAGTGATGCTGTTGCTGAAGACACAGTCCTGGGGAAAGAAGAATTTCTTGAGTCCGTTTACCAAGATCCAACTCCTCCTAAGGAAGAGAGCAAGGAAAGCCTGTCTCCAGCTTTAGCAACTCCAAAACGTACCACCAAGGGAAACCGGAGGAAAAAGAAAGGTGCTGGGAAAGGAGCTGGTGGTCGAGTTAAACAAGGGTCAGATTCTGCTAACCAAGAAACAGAAAGTTCTGATCTTAAAACAGGTGCTGAACAGGAGGAGGCCTTTACTGGTCCAGGAGAACAGGATTCTGGGACCGTTTATGTTAGTACCAGAGATCCAGACAGCATCAAAGTATCCTGTGTTGATATCACAGAATGCGATGATGCCCCAGAGTGCGATGACACCCAAGAGAAAGGTAGCATTGCAGGAAACCAAAGCTTTGAAACTGGAGTTGAAGGAGCCAACAATGCTGACTTGGCTGTCAGCACTGGAGACTGTATTGCTAGTGCTACAGAGCCAGAAGACAGCAAAGGAAAATGTACCATTGGTGACAATGAAGGCAGCTCTGGAGAAGGAAACACAGAAGACCCAAAACTTAATACTGAAGAGCCAAATGCTAAACCCAAGACTAGTGAACCAAGAATTGATACTGAGGAGGTGAGCGTCCAAGAAAAAGAAGTGGAGATTTATGAAGACCAGTGTATGGTGGAACAGCGTCTCGACAGCAAAGAACCAGGGCTTACTGACTTGCCTAGTAAGAATGAATTAGCAAGTGTTGATAGGAAAGAAGAGACCATAGACATAGCAGCTGATCAGGGTCCTGGGGAAATACAAAATTCTCTTTTACCCACAGTGGCTCGTCTTGGGGAATCTGTAAACTGGAATCTTCTTCAATCAGGAGTTTTTGCTCTGACAGGTAAGTCATCAAGTGATAATCATCTGGAGATGTTGAATTTGATTTGTTTTTCCCTTCTAATCTTCAAAAAGAAGTAGTAGAAAATTTAATCTCTAATGTGGCAATCCCTGATCTGGATGTCTCAATTGTTGGATTACTCTTCCAAAAGAGTATTCCCTAGCCAGTGATCTGATTGGGAATTCTGAAAATTTTAAATTCAATACATCTGGAGAGTTCCAGATTGATGAATGTTTCTCTAGTGCTTTAATGGTTATCCACAACTGTATGGCAGAATAAGTTAAACTGGAACCTGAGGCTTGTTTATCAGTTTCCCTTGACATTATGGCATTCAGATATTCAGGACTGCACCTAACATTCATCAAACCAACATTGTGTGTGTGACTAACTTAGGGAATGATAGGATCTGTGATTGACACATCCAAATTGGTGACTATTGAAAGGAGTTCCACTAGCAGCACCTGTAAGGGGATCCAAAGCAGCAAGATCGCAGGCAAAGAAAGCCGAGGTGGCGCAGTGGTTAGAGTGCAGTACTGCAGGCTACTTCAGCTGACTGCTAGTTCTGCAGTTCGGCTGTTCAAATCTCACCGGCTCAGGGTTGACTCAGCCTTCCATCCTTCTGAGGTGGGTAAAATGAGGACCCAGACTGGGGGCGATATGCTGACTCTGTAAACTGCTTAGAGAGGGCTGAAAGCCCTATGAAGCGGTATATAAGTCTAACTGCTATTGCTAAAGGATTGTTTGGCAAGCCCTGATCTCTCACGCAGATTCAGATATGTGGATTTTGCATCATGGCACTTTTCGTCTACTATCTTATGATTTTCACATCTCTCAGTTCCACAAGTTAGTTAGTTAACTAGCTAATTTGCCTAAAGCTAGTCAGTTTTAGGAAAATCAGTAGTGTATGCAGTGCTTTGGATTCAGAGGATAGATGCTTCAGAGTGTGTGGGACACTAAGCAGTTCCCTTCTAATGGATGATACTTTTTGATCAGGGCTGTCAAACTCAATTTCGCATCAGGGTTGTGTTTGACCCTGCGGGGACAACGACAATGACTGTGTGTGTGTGTGTGTGTGTGTGTGTGTGTGTGGCTGGTGTGAGTGTAGCCAGCTCAACATCACTCATGTCAGGGGCGCTTATGGTGGCCTGAGTGCTCTGCAAGTGAAAATGGGCTTACAAGCTCAGTTTTTGGCTGTGATGGTCTCCTGCAACTCTGCCAGTGAAAATGGAGCTCGGGAGAGCTATATAGTGTTTTCAGGGCAGCCCTGTGGGCCAGATCAAAACACCCTGCAGGTCAGATCTGGCCTGTGGGCCTTGGGTTTGACACCCCTGGTCTAGATCATCTCTACTCTAAATAGCACAGCATCATTCTGCATTTGCTGTTTAGAAAGTATTAATGCCTCTCCCTAACTAGTATCTGCACATTTTTCATTATTTTTTTGCCCGCTTTGATTTCAAAATACTGAAGTTGGAACAGTTTTTGTCCCCAACATGCTTATTTTCTAGGACTTTTCAAGGCAAAGCAGCCCTCTGCTGTCTCTGCTCCTCTGTTCCATTACATAGGGTTGAAGAAGATGTTACAATTAAGGAACATTGACCAACTGGAGTAAAGTTAATGGGATAACTTCATAAGATAATGGGTAAAGACAATGGAGAGATTTTAGATGCCATTAATCATAAATGGTTTGTTTTGGGGGACAGAGCACAAAATGGCACTGCAAGAAATATTTTTTGCTGATATTAATGAAGACTGATGTGTAAATGCATTATTCAGTTTTAGTTCCTATCAGTGGAGTTTGTGGAGGATATTGTGAGCTGTGACTCCAAACAGCATGACCAGAAGTGAAGTATACTGGAGTTATAGTTCAGGTGCATCATACGGAGGGTAACTACTTCTGTAATGGTGCAATCAACCATTTGCATTTTCCATTGTGAGCAGTAAAATAACTTGGGGCAATCCGGGTTGCAATTCCAGCAACATGACCTAACCAGAAAATTATATATATATATATAGTTTATGCAACTATATATTTTTATGTATAGTTTATATAAACTTTATGAATTGTGTACTTAGCTCAGCTAACCATGGCTTCAGATTGCAGCCCAAAACTTTCCTGTGAATATCAACATTGAGTCTCTGCAGGCTCTTCCAACAAGCTTGTCCTTTAACCAGCATTTATGCCATCTTACTAAGCATCACGAGGACTGAGTGAGGCAAGCCTGGGTCCTCGCCACATCACAACAGTCTGCGGAAACCACTCTCTTGCCTCAAGCCACCAAACACAACCCAGAATGACACCAGTGCTTGATCATGTTACTGAAGGCCTCTGGCTTTCAAAACAAGAGGCAGGCCTCCCCGAGGGGATACTACATGGAAAGTGTAAACAAAGAGAGATTTGGAAATAAAGGGAAAATAAATAAGAGAATGAAGAAAAGTTGAAAAGGAAGCAGCAGGGTGGTAAATCCATTTCCAAAAAAAAAAAAAAAAAAAAGCCAATTAATGTCACCTACTAGAATCCTTCAGTTTTATGAACATCACCCATAAAACCTGGATATACATGCAGTCCTCATGTAAACAAAAGGAATCAAGGTCAGAATTTCCATCACTAAGTGACAGAATCATAAATTGTAACAACATGACTAGCTGCTTGGCAGTGGAAATTCTAGCACTTCCGGTTTGTATCATTAAGCAAATGATTAAGTTGTTAAGTGACAGTGTTAAAAATTTTCTAAATTCTTGCTGGCATCCCCATTGACGCTGCTTGTAACACTTTGGCAAAGAATATTGCAAATGTGAGCAGGTAACCATGGGGACACTGCAGCTGGCATAAATATGAGGACTGGTTGCATCAACCACTCATTCAACACTGTTGTGAGTTCAGATGTGGTTGTTAAAAGAAGATAATCTGTAGTAACATCCAGTATGATGTTCCTAGAAGATCTACGAGCAGAGATGAGCAGATAAGTCATTCCTGTTCCTTGCTCTCTGGATCAACTTGCCAGAGAGGCCATGCTTTTTAAACAAGGAGATTCTGATAGCCATTATTTTCTGCAGAATTTTCCAGGTCTTTCCATCCTTTCCATTTTGGTCTGGGAGATGCCGTAGCAATACTAAAAACAGCCAAGTTGGAACAAACTATTGCTTGATTTGGTTCAGTGTTCTGTGCCAGTGTTCCAGTCATTTGGATGACTTGTTAGTGGAATGACACTCCTTCAAAAGTTGTGGATGCTCCATCATTGGAGATTTTTAAGAGACTAGACAGCCACTTGTCTGGAATGATATAAGCTCTACTGCTTCAGCAGATGGTTGGACTAGAAGACTTCCAAGGTCCCTTCCAACTCTGTCATTCTGTTAAGTGATTAGGTCAGGCCCTGCTTGAGTGACCACTTATGAATCAATGCAAAAGGGGAACTATTCAGTACTTGCATAGGTGGATATGTATAGCTATTTGTATAGAACCAGATTTAGAACAAGCTACAGTTTATATAGATATATCACATCTTAATGTACCACAATATAGACATTAAGTGATCTATGCTTTATATTTCTTATGTCTAGAAACCAGGGGTTAAATGCTACCGGTTTAGGCCGGTTCACCTGAACCAGTAGTAAAAAATGCTTAACAGCTCTACTGCACAATGGTAGGAACTGTTTTTAAAACTTTTTTTTTTAGCATTTGGGGTCCATTTTTACTCCCAAGAGACTTCCTGATGCCTGCTAGGCCAAAAATGGGGGAGGGGATGGGCGGTGCTGCAAAAGAAAGGAAGAGAAAAAAAGAAAAAGAAAGAAAGAGGGATGGGGAAAAAAGGAGGGAAGGGAGAAAGAAAGAAAAAAGAAAAAAGAAAAAAGAAAGGGAGGGAAAAAGAAGAGGGAGGAAGTACCACAAACCTGGCACTAGACACAGCTTCACAGGATACCTTGAAAGAGCACAGCAATCCGGAGCTGGAAAGCACCTGGAGGTCATCTAGTTCAACCCCCTCACAGGACATTGTGAGTTTCTGTCTTTTGATCCCCCAGTCACATGACTACATAGCCACACCCATCCAATCACATGACCTCCACCAAGCCACGCCCACAGAACCGGTAGGAAAATTTTTAGGTTTCACCACTGCTAGAAACCAACAATTGATACTAGCTAAATCTTAATCTCTTGTCTGCATGCTTTTTCACACAGATCTTTCTGATAGAACAGTGTTTTGGTGTCTTCTGGATGTATTTGGGATATCTCCCCTAGAATATCCTTTGCAATTGAAGGACACCTGTTTGGTAATGGTTCATTTAGATGATAGTGATGATTAGATAAATGGAAGATCTAAATTAGAAATCATAGTTAACAGTAATCCTCAGAATCTGCTATTCAAAAGAATAGCACATAATGGAGATGACATTTAGTTACAATGATTATAACCCCCGATTGACCTGTTTTCCATAATATCCTTTAAGAACCTTCTAAATTGGAGAGGGAAATGCCATTTCCTTTCAACTGAAGTGTTTGAGACATTTGGGATTAGATCCAAAGGTTGATTTCCTCTGACAAAAGGATCTTTTCTATCAGTGGAAGACTCTTTCCATTGGAGGAAGGAACCTTTGAATATAATCCTTGGATTCCCCTGTGAATGTATCTCTTTTTTTGCTCCCTATGAAATACTGCAGTCATTGAAAAGGGTTGATGCATACTGTTTATGCAGATTACGGGCAAACAATCTGTTGCTTTTCAGTTATTTTAGAATTTAGTTCCCATTTGTTGTAACTTATATGTTCATTTGCAAAAGGATTGTGTGTGGTTGCTTCTTCCAGCATAGGGTAATTTCAGCACAGACCAAAGGAAAAAAGATAGCATGGAACTCCAGTGGCACCTGAAACTACTGAGGCATTATTAAAAAGAAACCTGTAAAATTCATCACACAAGCCGAAAAGAGCTATCCTATTTCTAAATCACAGCTCTGATATCAAATTAGAAATGACATCTGTGAACATATCTCAAATGTGCTTTTTTAAAAGGCAACTAGACTGTATTTTTCTTTGAGGAAGATGTTTCACTTCTCATCCAAGAATCTTTTTTCATTCCGATTGAATGGTGGAGAATGGATTTATATTCCTTGCAATCATCTGGTCATTGACACTCTTTCTGAGAGTTGTTGAAACCTCTTGGAGGTTTTATCTGTGCCCCAAATGGCCTCAACAACTCTAAAATAATACTGACCAGATGACTGCAAGGAATATAAATCCTTCCATTCTCCACCATTTAGTCAGAACTGAAGAAGCTGATTGGATGAGATGTACCTTGAGGAAGAAAAAAACCCCAGTCCAGTTGCATTTTGAAAAAGCACCTTTGAGACAACGATGACCCGGATAACTGGGAATCTCCATATATATCTTTGTATATAGTGTAGATTTCTATGCTGTAGAGGTCATTGTATTTAGTAGCATATGTGCTGATTTGCTTGCAAGCCTGAAATTGTGCAATCAAAATTTAGGCTTAGGTAGTACCAAAGCACATACAGTGGGGCAAAAAAGTATTTAGTCAGCCACCAGTTGTGCAAGTTCTCCCACTTAAAAAGATGAGAGAAGCCTGTAATTGACATCATATGTAGACCTCAACTATGAGAGACAAAAGGAGAAAACAAATCCAGACAATCACATTGCCTGATTTGGAAAGAATTTATTTGCAAATTATGGTGGAAAATAAGTATTTGGTCAATATCAAAAGTTCATGTCAATATTTTGTTATATATCCTTTGTTGGCAATGACAGGTCAAACATTGTTTGTAAGTGCTCACAAGTTTGGCACACACTGTTGCTGGTATGTTGGCCCATTCCTCCATGCAGATCTCCTCTAGACAGTGATGTTTTGGGGCTGTCGCTGGGCAACACGGACTTTCAACTCCCTCCAAAGGTTTTCTATGGGGTTGAGATCTGGAGACTGGCTAGGTCACTCCAGGACCTTGAAATGCTTCTTACGAAGCCACTCCTTCATTTCCCGGGCGGTGTGTTTGGGATCATTGTCCTGCTGAAAGACCCAGCCATGTTTTATCTTCAATGCCCTTGCTGATGGAAAGAGGTTTGCAATCAAAATCTCACGATACATGGCCCCATTCATTCTTTCCTGAACAAGGATCAGTCGTCCTGGTCCCTTTGCAGAGAAACAGCCCCAAAGCATGATGTTGCTGCCCCCGTGCTTCACAGTAGGTATTCTTTGGATGCAACTCAGCATTCTCTCTCCTCCAAACACGACGAGTTGTGTTTCTACCAAACAGTTCTACTTTGGTTTCATCTGACCATATGACATTCTCCCAATCCTCTTCTGGATCATCCAAATGCTCTCTAGCAAACTTCAGACAGGCCCGGACATGTACTGGCTTAAGCAGGGGGACACATCTGGCACTGCAGGATCTGACTCCCTGGTGGCGTAGTGTGATACTGATGGTAGCCTTTGTTACGTTGGTCCCAGCTTTCTGCAGGTCATTCACTAGGTCACCCTGTGTGGTTCTGGGATTGTTGCTCACCATTCTTGTGAACATTTTGACTCTAAGGGGTGAGATCTTGTGTGGAGCCCCAGACGGAGGGAGATTATCAGTGGTCTTGTATGTCTTCCATTTTCTAATTATTGCTCCCACAGTTGATTTCTTCACACCAAGCTGCTTGCCTATTGCAGATTCAGTCTTCCCAGCCTGGTGCAGATCTACAATTTTGTTTCTGGTGTCCTTCCACAGCTTTTAGGTCTTCACCATAGTGCAGTTTGGAGTGTGACTGTTTGAGGTTGTGAACAGCTGTCTTTTATACTGCTAACAAATTCAAACAGGTGCCATTAATACAGGTAATGAGTGGAGGACAGAGGAGCCTCTTAAAGAAGAAGTTACAGGTCTGTGAGAGGCAGAAATCCTGCTTGTTTGTAGGTGACCAAATACTTATTTTCCACCATAATTTGCAAATAAATTCTTTCCAAATCAGACAATGTGATTGTCTGGATTTGTTTTTCCTTTTGTCTCTCATAGTTGAGGTCTACCCATGATGTCAATTTCAGGCATCTCTCATCTTTTTAAGTGGGAGAACTTGCACAATTGGTGGCTGACTAAATACTTTTTTTGCCCCACTGTATGCCTGTAAATGTGAAGATTTTTCACAGTGCAGGTATCTATCTTTAGTTGTCATCAGAATCCCAACCTGTGAGGAGGGTAGTGAACTTTTCTGCTACTTACATGGATAATTCCATATTTTAGACTGATCACAATATGCTTATCCTGAATGTCAGATTAACCCACAAAATCATGAATCATAAAACATGTAAACGTAATAGGCTGCACAACATGCCTAGCTATGACATTTTGTTCAGGTTAATACTAATTAAACTTTTTGAAAGATAGAGATGCCTTTGAGTTAAGCTTGATTTGTGGTGACTACATGAACATACAACATTTTCTTAGCAATAGTATAGAACTGCTTTTGCTTTCTTCCTGAATGTTTTCTATTTATCTTTGTCTTTGCCTACAGCCCTGCAATGCCCACCCATTTATAAATATATGAAAAGTGCATATCCAAGTCTTTATTTAACCTGGTTAAGAATTCATATTTAATCATGGCTAGCTGAACTGAGATTACATTTATCTAATTGGTTTCTGTTGAGATGAAGTCTATATGTCAACAGAAGGTGAAGTTGATGTCAACTGTGGTGGAATGTCAGTTTTCTGTCTTTTTTTGCAATGAAGAAAAGAATTGCTCTTGTTAAATCTGAATGCTTTTAGAAAGTTTATGAGATTAAAGGACGCATGCAGGCCTGAAGGGGGTAGAAAAGAAGAAGAAATGATGTGCCTTGTCAACAGCCTTAATTTTAATCAAATGATCATGATATCATCACAATCCAATTACAAATGACAAGAATAGCACATAAACAATACTTGCAAGTAATCTTTCCAGATAACCACTCTTTCCTGTTCCTCCCCCCCCCCCCAATCCTACACAAACATGTCTATAAACAGATTTGTGTTTTTAATCATTGAATCTGCTGACTTGGAATGATAGAAACTGATCCATCACAATGGGAAAATACCGTTTGGGATAAAACTGCAGTCTTACAGCAGTTAATGGGAAGATGTCCTTCATCTTATCCTCTCGCCTTTAACTCATCTTCCCACAAAAACTTGGTAACAAAAATTTCATCTTTATTGTTCAGCTATGTTAGCATAAAATGGGATTCTGATTCAGGCTATTTCTGCTTTCTAGCAAGTTTCTCTCTTGCCCACCCCTTCTTTATCCCTGATTGTTTCTCTCATTCTCCTGAAACTTTTGGATTTCACAATTTGCTATCGGTAGGAGGAGGAGATGGGGAATTTTTCCTCTGTAAATGACCTTATGTTAACTTCTCCCAGACTCCAAATGTATGTATTTTGTATTTGCTGCAACATGATATGTTGTAGGAAATGGAATACTGGATCTGTGGGGGAAGTTACAGCGTTTTTCCAGCAACATACAATTTGGAAGATGAAGCAGTTGTTTTTTTTAATGGAGAAAATGAGCTCAGATGTTCTTCCTGTAGAACACACACTTATAGACACACATGCAGACACAATCTATTTTGGTCTGATAGGTTGGTGTAGCTTATGAACTCCAGTGGTCTGTCCTCAGAACTGTCTTCCACATCTGCTTTGTATCTGCGTAAATAAAGATCCCAACTTCTGTTTCTTCTTGAAAGTAATTGCATTTCAACTTTCCATACGCTTATAAAATGCTGGTGCTGCAATTAGTATTGACTTCGTAAGGAAAACCAAGGGTTTTTATTATTCATGTAATATATCCTTAATACATAGTCTTAAGACAGATGTACAGTAGTCCTGAGGTTGGGAATTACAGCCCAATGTCAGTGTCATGGGTTATTTACATCGATCATATTCCATGTCACAAAGCTTGGAAGTCACTCTGTTTCACTTTTCCAGCCAAGGCAGGGGAAAACAAATCAAGATAAATTTTAAATTATGAAAATTGCATAAATGCTCAAGTGAAATTCATTTTTTTTTTACTTTGGAGAGTTCAGCCATGTTGTTAATGGAGTATGATAGATATGCACTTTTTATAATATGGTAACCCAAGTCATATAAATAAATGGTCATGTGGTGCTGTTCCATTTGGTGTGCAGTTCTTTTTGTGGTTTGCAGCAATCTGATGCACCCAGCAAAGACTATTTGTGGAGAATTGGAAAAAATCCTACAAGTGGTTTAAATCTTATAAAGCACTAGAGATCATAATTCATCCAGTGTGGTTGGTAGGAATGTGGTTCTTTCCATGCACTCCTTTGTTGAAATTCTGAATATCTGGGAGTGGTCATGTGAATGGCTGCTGAATTCAGACTGTTTTGGCCCTAACTATGAGGTTTAGTAACCGGGAAGCCAACTCATATTTTGTGTTTACTGCAGTGGATGCCAGAAGCATTGCAATTTGGGATAAAGTTATGACTTAAAGCTTATATTTTCCTTCTGTTTCTCTCCACACTAGGAGGAATAGACAAGGCTGGCCATTCCTTGCTAACCATAGTGCCCCAGCCTCTTCAGGATGAGTTGCCTCCAGGACAAGAGGATCTGGTTAATACCTTAAGATACATGCACTCACTTCTCAGGTAACAAAAATTTCCTGACAAGACAAAAGGAGATAACAGCATCAAGGAACCACTGCTGGGATGCTGCTGTCAGTCTTTCTCCAGAATTGTTCTTCCTGAGTCTCAGTGACAGTGACTGTATTGCAGTCTGGATTCATTACCTTCTCTTGTCATCATTACCAATGTCAGAGTTTAGAGACGAAAGTAGTTCAAGCCACACATATCACTGACAAGATGCTCACAATATACTTCGATCTGCTTCTGCTATGTTCTAGCATTTGTTAAGCCAGAGATGATAGCATGATAAATGAGGAATGCCCAGATATATAGAGTAAGAGGCTGCTGCCGTATGTTACCTTGTCTTAAGGCTTTTAGCTATAATTTGTAAATAAGTGATATACTTAGGCCCTTGCTTAGTCAGAATGCTGTTTCCCTTGTCACAGGCAACAAAGTTAACTAGTTTATTAAAGAAAGTTGTCTTGCCAAAATCAGCTAAAAATCCACTAGGTCAGTCCAACTGATGCAATGGCTGTACTATATATCAAATTGCCTTCAGATGAAGCAGTCAAGGCTCCCTTCCAAAAGATTGAAGTAATTCATTGAGGCAGGTGAAAAATTCAGGAAATTCTTCTCATAAAATCAGAACTGTCAGGAAACTGCCATGGGAAGCCATTAAGAATCCAATTAGCTTAAAAGCATTTTGTTTGCAAAGGATGGTTGTTTTGACCCCAAATACTAAAAATGCCTTTGAGCTTTCTTATTTGGAAGAGGTTATTCATAAGCTAGTAGAATATAGCAGTTATGAAAATGAGCTAAATCTTCTGTATAGGTTGCCACACAATCGTTGATTAAAATAAACTGGAGTTTTAATTTTGATTTATGTGTTTCTTAGCAGATTATGTTGCATAATATAATATAGTATAATAGGCAGTCATTTAATTTTTCAAATAAATAACAGAATTATTAATATCCACAGTATAGATACAGTAATACTCAAGATTATATAATAATAGTCAATAATATTCAAGGTTATTTTAAATTTAGGGAGTATATTGGCTACCATATTTGTTACTGGAGTGAAAATTCTGATTTGTTAAGATTTACCCATATTCGTTATATTTATTATCACTCTTACTATAATCTATATCCAATTGTTGATTTTGTACTTTGTAACAGGTTTGATAATTACACACTCCCTATTTAGCGACTACCTCAATTAGAAGCCATTTTCAAATAGAATGGTAAGGTAAAGGTTCCCCTCGCAACTGTGTGCTAGTCGTTCCTGACTCTAGGGAGCGGTGCTCATCTCTGTTTCAAAGCTGAAGAGTCAGCGCTGTCCGAAGACGTCTCCATGGTCATGTGGCTGGCATGACTAAATGCCAGAGGCTCATGGAACATTGTTACCTTCCCACAAAAGGTGGTCCCTATTTTTCTACTTGCATTTTTACATGCTTTTGAACTGCTAGGTTGGCAAAAGCTGGGACAAGTAACGGGAGTCACTCCATTACGTGGCACTAGGGATTCGAACCGTTGAACTGCTGACCTTTCTGATCGACAAGCTCAGCCTCTTAGCCACTGAGCCACCGTGTTCCACCATTCTGACCATTGCATGCATTTATGATAAAAATCTATACACCTGACAAAACTTTACCAAGCGAGAATCAATCTCAATCTCTTCTCCCTCCCTCTCCCCCCTCTCTCATACAAAAGCTCTTAGAAATGCCTCCAGACAAATCATTTTGCCCAATTTTCCTATGATTTGGCCTTTTTGATAAGTGTTATGTTAAGTCAAACTGGCAAACGTGATGCTGAAAAGAAAGCAACTCTACTTGTGTTTTTTTTCACCTGTGTTCCAGGCAAGAACTAAAGATTCTTGGGCTGACAGTGCTGTTGGACTTAAGCCATGTGGATGACTGGGCCTTCCAGGCCCCCGTATTGCTGCCAGCTTTAAGAGCATTCCAGGTATCATCCTGACTCAGCTGCCTTTCTCTTCTCCCTATAGTTCTAATTGGGGATGATGGGAAATGCAACCCAGTGCATATGAATGATACCAAAGTTGGGAAAGTGAACCTATAGTTTTTTCCTTTGGCCCTCAGTAAGCAGCCTGAGGGTCTATTTACCATTTTAATAAAATAGTACATTTGTTAAGTTCAAAATATGAACTTAAATAGCAGGTTTTTATGCTCCTGAATGTTATTTATGTCACTAAATAACACTCAGGCGGAATGGGATATAAATTGTATGCATTAATGTGATTTTGATATGATTTATACCATCAACAAAACGGTGGTAGCCGGAAAAAAAAACCCAAAACTTTCATTGTTTTATAATGGAAACCATGCTAAACCTTAGATCAGCAGTCCCCAACCTTTGCAGCTTGGCAGCCCGGCTGGGTGGGGAGAGGAGAACTGAACTTACACGAGTGTGGGCCAGAAAAATATATTGGAGAACAAGGTACCATCTCATGCCTCACTTTCTGGCTCTGTAGAACAGAATTCCCTCCCATTTGCTTCTGACTGTTGTATGCAACTTTTATGAGCCTGTGAAGCAAAACCTTTTATTATTTAGGAGACTACACCAACTCCCATCAGTCAGCTGCTGGTGATATTACCATCTGATGATCGTTTTGTACCGCATGAAGAAGAATTGACCCTAGAACCTGCTGTGGTAAGAACTCTGGGCTTCTACTGAAAACTATTTCCTGGAGGAATGTTTGCTGAAGAAGAAGGGAGAATATGGACAGGGGAAGATATCTAGGTCATGGTTAGAGGCATTTTGATCAGGGGTCCTGATCAAAATCAAGATGGCAGTCACAACTAAGTGACTGAAACTTTACTCCTTTTTGTACATGTATCAATGTCCTATGGGATGGTCATTTGATAACACTGGGTGGGGTTACACATTTTACATAACTGTGGTGTGGTTTGATTGGATTTTAGTTTAGAGTTTGGTAAAAACAGTGGCTAAAGGTTTACTACAGCAGTCCCCAACCTTTCTGGCTTTGCGGATTAGTGGTTGCGGCAGAAGGGAAAGAGGATGGTTCCGCCTGAGCGGTGGACAAGTGCGCGCGTGTATGTAGCTGCGTTTGCACAAGTGACAAGTGCCCACTGCTCACGCAAATGGAACTTTGTGCACTTCCCCCCCCCCCGCGCTTGTGTAAGTGGAACCACATGCAATTGTGCACTCGCCTGCCACTTGTATAACCTGGTTCCGAATGGGCCATGTCCTGGTACCGGATCATGGCCCAAGGGTTGGGTACCCCTGGTTTAACATGTTGTGCAATCCAGCTAACTGTAGCTTTTTCAATAATTCTGGTTAATGCATGCTTTGCCATGGTGAGAATCTACATGTTAACTGGAGGCAAGTCCACTATAGAAAAACTGGACTGCTAAAGAAACTTACAAACTCTTGGCCATCTGAAATGCAATTTACTGTTTATTTAACTCTACCTTTCTATCCAGTCGAGACATTTAGTCAATAATGCCTTTATCTGATAATGAAGAAAAAGCTGTACAATGTATTATTTTCTGCTTTAGGGCTGGTAAGTTTTGGGCTGAAATTGCACTGAAACCTAATGATACAGGAAGGAGGTAGCTTATGATTATGTGATTACATAAACCTCTGGGCATTCTCTAGACTGAAGTGTATGAGTTGGATCATTAACCAAATTTAGCTTATAGGGTCCCTGTGTATAATTTATTTAACATATTTCTAGATCAAATCAATGGATTGATAGAGCTGTGTATCTACTCCCTTAAATAATTTGGAGGATATAGCAAAAAATGTATGCATGCAAATAATATTAAGAGTTAATGGTGAGGAGGAAATAAGTATTGTTTCTATTATGCAAGTTGTTGCATGAAGAAAAAATACACTTTTCCCCGGACAAAATAAACATTTTATTGTGTATTTTTGTCCTTCAAATATTATGATGTTACTAACTATTTCTAACATCACTTTAGGTCTAGCCTTGACCTAGGGTTCATGGCTGAGGTAAGGAAGAGTGATGACAAGATATTGGATATTATTGAAAAGGAATTTGGGAACTCTCTGTATCTGATTCAGTCTCCTTATCCTGCAGGAAATCCGGCTTCTTTTGCTGCATGAACTTCCACATTATGTGGCCTTGGATCAGTTGACACCAGCGCTAGGTGGGACTCTGGGCTACTCACCACCCAAATGGGTTAGAGAACATCAGGTATGGGGAAAATAGTAATGAGTGGACCTTATATTGACGTAAAGAATTGTTCCAAGAACTAAAGCAGCCTCTCTCATTTCCTGCAAGAAGCTTTCCTGCCTTTTTCCTTCAAGAATATGTAGTTAATGTTTCCGTCTTCCATATATAGCTTTTATATATTATAGATGCTTTAAATTTCAGCACATATCTTACCATCCACTTCAGATGTAGTTCTAACTTGGACGTTCTTATGTTAGTTCTTTATTAAAATATATTGTAACTCTCTGCTTCCATAAAACAATTGGCCCTTCCCTCCTCCCATCTCTGTATCTAACCAGGCTCTTGAAGAACTACAAGATCTCTGTTGTGGTGTTCTCCAGACTGTGTGTGAAGCCAGTGACCACCTCAACGCAGTGGGAACAGCGTCAAGTCAGGAGGTAAACCCATGTGATATGTATACAGAAGCTATGAGGTTATGCAATTGAATTATGCAATGAGAAGTAGCCTCTCCTCTTGCTAGTACTTGGAATAGAGTTGCAGCAGTAGTCAACATAGGATGCCAGTTTTCACTCTTGCTTCTCTGAGTAATCTCCCAGTTGAGGGAGTTCATTAGATACCAAGAGTGAAAATAAGTGCTAGTGGACTGAGTCAGTTGCTCTAAACTAATATACATTTAAAAAGCAGACAAAAAGCACCTCCCAGGACCAAAATATTTACCAACACTCTAAATAGCTTATGGGATATTCAGAAATTCAAAGAAAACAATACTATTTTAAAATTTACTGAAATATCATTAAATCAATCCTGAGCAGTTTTCACATGAGACCACTAATATTTCCCAAAATGTTGCTCCAAATGGTATGAGATTTCTGACATTTTATGCGCATGGATATATTTAGAAGCAGCCTAAGGTAGATTCTTCTGTTTTCTTCTCCAATGTACAGTACGAAAATGTGTAATGGAAGGTTGTTTTAATTCTCTTTACAGCGACACAATAATTAAGTATCTGAATAGTTGGCTTTTAAACAAAGACACTTTAGCAGGAGTTTGGGTTATCATTTGAAATCAGCAATATGTGTAATTGTGGCTATGTTTTTCACTAAAAGTAGCAAAAGTAAAAAATGAAAAATGAGAAACCATACAAGTACTCATTTTAATGATACACAATAAGTTGTATGGATCTGCTTATGGCTTTATGATAAATACCAATAGAAGAGAATACAGGTAAATCAGGGTTGAATTGTCCGGGGCCTTGGGGCTTTCTGAGCTTGGATCTTTTCTTTTTCTGTTTTCATTACCAAACTAGGTAACATCAGTGCTAGTAGGGAGTAGGGTTTGCTCTTACAAAATCATAAATATACAGTATCATAAATTCTTGGTCTCGCAACTGGACTCATATTACTTTAAAGCAAATCATGCTGAAATAGTAAACCTTATTTCTGAATAAAATTGTGCTGTAGCCTATTATAAATCATCTACATTCAATTGTGCTGCCAGACATGAGATCGTAGGACAACTGCTCTTGGGTCTCACACATATACTCCTTAGAGGAGCGGTTCCCAACTTTTCTGGCACCAGGGACAAGTTTCATGGAAGACAATTTTTCCATAGATGGGAAGGGGGAATGGTTTCATCTGCAACCTAAATCCGGCACATGAGCAGATGAAGCTTTGCTTTCTCACTTGCTTCTTGCACGACCCGGTTCCTAACAGGCCATGGACTAGTACTGGTCTACTGCCTGGGGATTCCTGCATTAGAGAACACTTTTCTTTTGATCATTTTATCCTTCCTTTTTTCCCCCCTTCTTCCCATTTTATCTTATTATCCAATTCGTCTTCTTATCAGACTGGTGAATGATATACTGTCTGTGTTGCAGATAACTTACTTGTCACATCCTATCAGTCTGACTACTCACATGATAGTTTGCAGTGAGCATCCAAAACTGGACAGAGTAGATAATTGAATCATTCCTAATAATCTTGCACATACTTCATTTATTCTGCATTGAATCCCAATAAAAATCTGATGACTCTAAAGAAGCTCCATCTGCCCCACCAGGAAAAAAAATCTTTCTAAGATCTTCTGTAGCTACTCCCTGTAGAACAGAAGTCTTCATACTTGGCAACTTTAAGACTTATGGGCTCCAATTCCCAGAATTCTTCAGCCAGCAGCTGGCTGGAGAATTCTGGAAGTTGAGGTCCACAAGTCTTAAAGTTGCCAAGGTTGAAGACCTCTGCTGTAGAGCCTCACCAATATATTTCCACATTCATAAGTTCAAACCAGTTCTCACAGAAGTAGTAGGAGAGTTGCTGAGCTCTACCCCTTTAGACCGCAAGATTTATTTATTCCAGTGCTTATTTATTGTACCTCACCTTTATTATTTTTACAAATAACCTTTATTATTTTTACAAATGAGTTGGGTTGGGCTGAGAGAATGAGTGGCCTAAGGTCACCAGGCTGGCTTTTATGGTTAAGGATCATGCGGTACATTCCTTAAAGAAACAGAATAAAGATGTCTGGCATATAAAATTGTAGTCTTCCAGGTTTCTTAAAGAAAGGACTATTTTTATTAACAGTGAAGAGGCAGTCAGTACTAAGAACCACATTTTCAATTGGAAGTGGTACAAGCCAACTAATGTTTGCCATCTCAGTGAAAAATAAGTACTCATAAGAACTAGGTCATTCATTGGAAATATTTTTCCAAGTGGAATTTGTATTGATGTCCGCTGTTCCCTGTGACCAAAAGAAACAAGATAAATAATACAACTATGGCAAATTCATTAATTTTTAAAGCATAGAATGTACAAAACAGTGGGTTTCTTTTACGGAGGCTTGTTAATTTTCAGTCTTTGTGGGAGAACCCTTCTCATTTTGTTGGCCCTCTATATTACCCTTTGCTGTGTTATCATCTGTACCTTTTTATCTTTGTAGGAACTGTCAACTCAAATCGCCTTGCACCAGGACACTATGCAGAAATTGCTTTCAGAGCCTCGTTTACTGGAGCTCCAGCGCCGGGGAGGCTCCTTGCTGGCACGGCTACCTCCATCGGGACCTTGCAGGTGAGGACCAGTTTGAGAAAATAATACAGGTTGTTCTCGACGTACAACAGTTCATTTAGTGACCGTTTTAAGTTACAATGGCATTGAAAAAAGTGACTTATGATCATTTTTCACACTTAACGACTATTGCAGCACCCCCATGGTCATGTGATCAAAACTAGGATGCTTGGCAACTGGTTCATATTTATGACCATTGCAGTGGCCCAGGTTCATGTGATCAGCTTTTGTGACCTTCTGACAAGCAAAGTCAATGGCGAAGCCAGATTCACTTAACAACAATGTTCCTAAGTTAACAGTTGTTATAATTCACTTAACAACCATGGCAAGAAAAGTCACAAATGGGGCAAAACTCACTTTACAAATTTTTCACTTAGCAGCATAAATGTTGGGTTCAACTGTGGTTGTAAGTCAAGGACTACTTACTTGTACAATAATAGTGCAGATGCTCTTTGCTTCCTTTTCTAAAACATTCCACATTCCTTTTGGTTATCTAAGGTATATAAAATTACCTGTGGATGAAAAATCCCAAGAACTCTTTAAGTACTCTTCACTGTTCTACAGTGAGCTCTCCTGTGCAGTGAATTTGTAAAATAAAGTGACATCAAGAGGTGTTTGTATTTGCTACTTTATTTATGGGTTGGAATAGCAGTTTGACAACTTGCCATAATGAAAACAATTTTTGGTTACATGGGTATAGCCACCATAGTAAGTCAGCTGAAGTACTAATTATATTTTATTTGAATATTTTTCCATCTACGTCTCTGTTGTGGGATATACTTTGCCTTTTGTTTCTTATCTTAATAGGGCAGTTACAGAAATTCTTTTCCTATGAAAAACAAGAATTGTTTTTCAAAGTCCATTAAGAAGGTATTATAAACATTAGCAGATGACTGCAGTTTGTTCCTAAAGCATAAGAAGGGAGGTGGAGAGGCAACATTTGCCTTGTTTTAAGCCTTCAGAAAAAAACCCTACTACATAACACCCTTGTAAGCACCTCAGCACTCTAGCCTAGAAATATATTGAATTTCCAGCCAATTCCCTATTCTCGGCCTTTGTTCTTCATAGATAATGAAGAATTATTTAGATAACTCTTGCTGGATGTTTATCTGAATGCTTTTCTAAAAACATTCTTCTCACATTTGCCCTTTAAAACCCAAGCAGTGGGCAGTTGGCGTCCCTCCACCCAATTGTTTGTGACTTAGGATACATTGGAGAGTCTGGTGAGAACTGCTGGGAATTGTAATTCATCAGCATTTGGAAATTAATTCATTATGTCCAAGTGGGTCCTGTCTGGGATTAATTTGTTCCTTCTGAGCAAATGCTTTTTTAAAATGTGTTGCCCCAAAGTAATATTTTCCCCATCTTGTAGTAATCAAGCTGTGGATGCCACAAGGCTCTATCAAGAGGTAGATGAAGCCCTTCATGGACTTGTCCAACTCAGCAACCGGTGTCTTGAGTTATTGCAGCAGGAGAAAAAAAACCTACAGGTAATTAAGATTTGTTTCTCTGGGACGAGTTGGCTATACTGAATGTAATTGAACAAAGGAAATAATTAGGCCTAAAGTTTGTATCCACTATAGGAGCTTTAAAAAAAATGAACCTAGGCAGTTATTCTCCCCGAATGGAAAGGAAAAATTCTAGGATCAAAGCTTTCCTTTCCTTATTTTTTAAAAATCTTGCTAATACACTCATGAGCAGTCAAGGCTTATGACTTCTTCAAATCCTGAGACTTCTTGCTAGGGATTTTGAATGAGATGAATGGCTGTGGAGACTATCACCTCAAAAGCCTACCGTATGTTTCGGAGTATAAGATGCACATTTCCCCCCCTCTAAGAGGGTAAAAATTTGGGTGTGTCTTATACACTGAATGTAGCCCCACTCACTCACTGGCCTCAACTCTTTGGCCTCTGCCTCCCAGCAATTTGCCTCATTGCAGCAAATGAGAGCTTGCAAGGCTGCAATAAGCTATAGTAATCTCAGCAGCCTGAAAAAGCTGATGATCGGGAGAAATTGAAAGTGGAAATTGCTGGGAGGCAGAGGCAGACTTTTTTTCTTGTGCTAATCAGGCTGTTTGCTGCAAGGAGGTAAGTCTATAACTATAAATGCCTATAGAATCTTCAAATTATTAGACTTATTTTTTAAAGACTGCTTTATTATTGTTCTAGACAGCTTAACAAAATGAAGCTTTTTAAAACAAATGCTTGATCTGAAGAGGCCCAGTGCCATTGTATTTTCTTTTAAATAACAGAGAATAACTATACTTCCTGAAAACACTTCAATTTTAACAGCATCTGTACAAGTATAGTCTGATATGTAACACTACAAAGTGTATATTGTCTGTACTGTTTGCTGTTTGTTGCAAGGAGGCAAATTACTGAGAGGCAGAAGCAGATATTTTTCCCTTGTTTTCCTCCCCAAAAGCTAGGTGCGCCTTATACTTCGGAGTGTCTTGGAGCGTCTTATACTCTGAAAAATACGGTAATTTTCTTTAGACTTGAGATGAGTGAGAGGTTAAAGTGGCTCTAAGGAGTTGGGAGTTAGCTGACTGGGGAAAAATGTTATGAAGGAGTTAGTGAGTGAGGATAGGTTTTCCCAGTGATGGCAGAAATTCCACAGTGATAGAATGAATTCAGCCTTCCTCAAAAGCTGAAAAAAAGTTTAAATCAGCCTTTCGTAGTTCCAGCCATTGCTAACTATCCTGGAAGATCCAGACCATAAAGCTGGAAGGCTCCTGGTTCAAGGGAGGACATCTTACATATTTCAGTGGATTAGTAAATTAGCTAAAAGAAACAGTGAAGGCAATATCTGGGATTGACCATGGTTCTTTTTTCCTCTAATCTCTCTTTCTCCATAGGTTCAGCAGGAAGGCAAAACATGCCTTCTGTCTAGTGACAGCAGTGTAGAAAAGAAGAGAGGGGGTCAGAGACCAGCTGAGGGACTAGCTGAAGGAACATCCTTGGAGAAAAAACTGTTACAATACCCTAGATCTTCAGGGAAGTCACAGGTCACGCCCAAAGACAGTTCTGTTCCCCGAGCCCGTGCATGCAGCATCAGTGCTTCTTCTTCACCTAAGCATGGCTTGTTGCTTGGGGCCAAGTTTGGTTCCTCTTGCAGTTTAACTTCTCTCTTCCAGCCACTTACTAGCCCCAAGGGCTCCCCACGTTGTTCTCCTGGCCGAAGCAATGCCCTAGACAGCAGGAAGAAAAGCCAGGGTCCTCTCAGCACTTCTAAAACACCTGCATCTCCAGCTAATAACCTGGCATTACGAGCCTTGAGTGATCCAGGTCGCCCTAGCGTGCATATACGTGGTCTGGAAGTAAGCAGCCGGGAACTGGCAGACAGGAGCTGTTCTCCCCGTGAACATGTGTTGTTGGGACGCAGCAGAACTCATGTTGCTGAAGCACCATGGGGGGCCACACCTCGCATGGAAAGAAGGCGTTGCCTTGGGTGAGTAAGAATGCAACAGAATTTGTGAGTATCTTTTGCTTAGTTGTTCCACAACAGAATGGTAGGATTAAAAAGTTGCTGATTGCCTAGCGGCTTCATTTAAAAAAAAATTTTTTTTAGAAGGTTTGATTCAAGATATTCCGGTACCAGAACAGAAACTTTAAATGGCTTCTTCCCTTCAGGACCTCTTCTTTGTCACATCAGAGGGTAGTATAATAATGGCTTTTAAGCTTCAGGGAGCAAGACTTTGAATATTAGGGAATTCTCAGAAAATAAGAGCAATTCCACAGCAGAACCAATTACCTACAGAGCTTCCTTGTGCTGGATGTTCAGACATAAGCTTGATGAATATTTGTCGGGGTGGTTTTACTTGGATTCCTGCACTGAGCACTGGAGTTGTCCTTGGTGGGCTAAATGGTTCTTTCCATCTCAATATGAACATTGCTTAGATTTGTGTTAGTAAGGCTTCAGGTATTGTATTCAGCTCTGGGCACCACATTAAGAAACAGATATACTGGAACACATTCAGATAAGAGCAATGAGGTTGTTCGGGGAATTCAAATAAAGTGTTAAGAAAAGACATTGAAGGAATTGGAAATGTTTAGCCTTGAGAAGTATGAGGGGGAAGAATAGGATAGTATGAAAGAATAACTTGAAAGGATTATCATACCAAAGAAAATTTAAGACTTATTCTCCATCAGTCTTGAATGCAGGATACCAAATAATGAATTCAACTCATAAGGCAGATTCCAATTGAATGTTAAAAAAAAAAACACTACCTAATAGAGCAGAAACAATTGCCCAGAAAAAATGTGAATTCTCTTTCACTAAATATATTCAAGCAAAGGCTAGACAACTCTCTTTCAGAGAGGGTTAAAATTATATTCTAGCATTAAGTAGGGAGTTGGATTTCATGACCTAAGTGATTTCTTGCACTTTGGTTACTCTGTCATTTACATGGAACCTAGTCCTCTAAAAAATTATCCTCTAAAATGTTCATTGTCATAGATTCGGTTATTAATACATCTTTTTGTGGAAGCTTGCTCTGCAAAGTTGATACTGAGCTGTCCTTGAGAGAGAATATAAGCTATCCTTCATTCTGCCAACTCTGAGGTGACCAAAATCTATTGTCAATAGTTAATCAGCTACCACATTGGTCAGCCCCATCATAACGTAATAAACATTTTACAGTACTATCCTTTATACTATTTCCTGGTCTTCTTGTATGTTCCTATTCTGCATTATGATTGTACATGTTTAGAAAAGTATTGCTGAAAGCAGCACTTCTCTGCTATTCTTTTAAGCAAAATTGCATTTTAGATTTCTGCACAAACCTAAAAAAAAGTATGCTGCTATCTTAAGGAGCTAGCTAATTGCTAATCTGAAAACAGCTACATCTTTTCCCCATCCTGGCACAGATATTTAAAAAATGATGAGTTGCTTTAATGAATAGCAGTGAGATATTATACTCGTGCAAGATTTGAAGTCTCTTCTCTGCTTTATTATATATATGCTTTCATTACATCCCAGTGCAATCAAATGCATTTTAAATTTTGCGTAGTGCTTGGAGAAACACTGTACGGATTACCATGTGACAGGTGATACAGTACATAAGTATTTTAAATATATAAAACAACCTGGAGGCACTTTGAACCAGAATCACACCAATTAAAATGAAATTATATGTTTATAGATCTGCAGCATGGTTCAAAACATTGATTGCACAATGTTTTTTTTTGGGGGGGAGCAGTCTGTGACAGAAGCAGCTGATAATCCTTGCACTGATGTTCTGTTGCCAGATGTAGCATTCCTCGCTTAACAGATTTGGCTGTCACCAGATGGTTCAAGTATGGCTAAGTGACTTTGAATGTGACCATTCCTTCTTCTTTCTCCTCAGGGTCCAACAACAGCTTTTGGTTGAGCTTCTGGAGTGCGAGCGGGAATATGTGGGTGCCCTTACCCAGCCCTTCTCTCTGTCTCAGGAGCTTGGGGGACATGCTTGGACAGCTGAGTTAAGATGCCTGGGCAGTGCTCTCCGGGCCACACGGGACCGGCTGCTGGCCTTCCATTCCAGCTGCCTCCTGAGCGAGTTGGAGGGATGCATGAGCCACCCGTCACGCGCTGGCAGCTGCTTCCTGCGCCATGTGAGTGCTTCCTTTCCTCAGCTGCTACTCCACCTGCTGCATGCTGGGACCCATTTCCTGTGTCAGAATTCCACCCCCTTCTTTCCTTCCTTTCTCACCCATCTACTGGCAAAGCTTCCTTAACCACATGACCATCTCTTAGTTCTGAAATGCTTTTTAAAAAATGTTCTGGCATATGTGAAGTAGCAGTGAAGCAGAGATTTCCTCTGAGCATATAGAGTTGCCTTTTCTCACCATTAGAAACTAAGAGTCTTTCAGTGATGCCAAAGTTTAGGGAAGAGAGCATAGCTTCCCAATAGCTTTTGTGTATAGGGCCACATCTTTTAAAAAATCAACAATATTTATTTATATCCCCCTTTTGTATAGGAGCTGAAAATGGGGAATATAGCATTGCCGCCTCCTATTTTTCCCACAACAACTGGTGGTAGGTTGGATTGAGGAGAATGGTAGCTCAGGTGGATCTGGTGCCAGTGAATCATCCTGGCTTTTAAAATGTCCATACATAAATCTTTAATAACGGGTAAAATCTCCTTTGAGTAGAGCATGACTCCCAACAGTCCTTGACTTACAACCATTAATTTAGTGATCGTTTGAAGTTATAATAGCACTAAAAAAAAGTGGCTTATGACAGTTTTTCACATGACCATTGCAACATCCCCATGGTCATACGATAAAAATTTGGATGCTTGGCAACTGCTTCATATTTATAATGGTTGCACTATATCCAGAGGGAGCTGCTAGGATAAATTATCTCAAACTGATGAAAAGTAAACAATCTCAGTCTTCAATACAGCAGCAGGATAGCCAGCCACTGTTCCTGGAGATATATCAGTCTGGTTCCAAGTAAATGCAGGGCCGTCCATCTTTGAAAAGCTAAGTAAAAGCCCCCTCCCTTTTTTTTTTTTTTTTTTTTAAAGGGGTTTTATCTTCATTTTTTAAAGGATATTCAGAAAGCACAATAATGGCCAAACTGCCTTTCTTTCTAGTTAATTGTTTGGGAAAGTCTCTCTTGATTCAGAGTGTTGCCCTTCTGCTTTCTCAGAATTATACTTTGCCTTAGTTCTCGTGTTCTCCATGTTCTTTGTTTAATTGTTCTACTACAGGAAACCTTCACCTACATGCCTGTTATAAAGTTTTTGCTTCTCTCCATTAATAAAAAGACCTCTTTTTTTCAAAGAGCCTATCATTTTATTAAAATGTTTTCTCCTGTGCCTTTAAAAGTCTGATAATACAAATTATCAAGCCAAGCTTTAATTAGCATGGAAATAAATTTATAAGGAATGTTAATTTCATAATTAGTGCATGGAATTCAAAAGCAGCAAGGCTGAGAGAAAGATGGTAGTCCTTGTTTTGAGCTTTCTCAGGGATAACATTTGTCCTGTTATAAAGAATGGGAGGAAGAAAGGAAAAAATAAGCATATGTTGTCCCCCAAGCTAGAGAGATGATTTTGCTCTGTTCCAATAGCTAATTTTCCTGCAATTTGCCTAACTGTTGCTCCACTGATGAATGAGAGAGTCTCTGTCCCCCTGTCTCTCTCTCTTTCCTACCTTCAGAGAGAAGAGCTGCAACTGTATGCAATCTATGCCAAAGATCACCACAAGTTCCAGGCTGCCCTGGCTTTGCTTCGGAGCACTGGCAAGGTAAATGAGCTGCGGCCACGTGGCAGACAGATGGAATTTCCCTTTTTATTTTTTTAAGGCCGGATGAATCGCTCAACTGCTAAAGAAACTGCTTCTGTTCATAAGAGGCCCTTTTTACTCATTAGATCAGGTGTCCTTGAAGTTGGCATATTTATAGTTGCATTGAGAATTTGATGATGCACAGCCTGCTGGCCATCTCCCCCCCCCCCCCCAAAAGCTTGACTTTGAGACATTTGTATAGTTTCATTCACTGTAGAGATCTGGATGACGAGATTTCCAGGAAACGATGGTATAACAGGTAACACCCAAGTGGTTTGTTTCCAGTGTTTCATTCTAGCCTTCTGCTTTTATCCTCTCTTTCCTGCAGAAAGGTCTGATGGAGCCACGTGAGGATGGACAGATAGCACACACTTTGCAGGTGCCTCTGGAGCAACTGGAGCGGTACCGGCGCTTCCTAGGTGAACTTCTACATGAATGTGAGCTCGAGCAGGGGCCTGACCGCCAAACCCTACAGGAGGCCCAGCAACTGCTGGAGTCACAGGAGCAGCGAGGCAGAGACCTGCTGGCCATAGAGCAGATCCGAGGCTGCGAGGTGAGCACATGGGTGCTTCCATCACATAGTGCTGCATTTTTCCTGCTGCTTACTGTGCATGTGTCATTTCCTCCTATGCTACTTGTCTAAACCCACCAGTTTAATCTTTCCTGACACTTGCAAAGTTCTGTGCTGTTGCTAAACTCTTGATCTTGGATTTTGCAAAGCTCTAAATGCTTAATAGTAAACACAAAAATCCTGGTGGGCAAATTGGGGGAACTGACACTCTCCTCACTCTTCTGAGACGGAATGGCAACCGTAGTTTCACGTGTGTTCCTGCTCCTTTGCAGATGAGACTGTCAGAACAAGGGACATTGCTTCAGCGTGGTGAACTCATTCTGTTGTCTGGACGCCGTAAATGCCAGCGGCATGTTTTCCTATTTGAACAGTTGCTACTCTTTACCAAATGCAAAGGAGCTGAGGGTGGCTATGTCTGCAAACAGGCCTTGCAGGTAAGTAAAGTGATTATATTGAATAATATTTTCCCAGGCTTTAGGGATAGAAGTACAATTTGGGGCTATTTTGATCCACACTGATGAAATTGTTATCTGGAATGAAATGGCTTTAATTATCCTTTCCATAAATAAACATAATTGTCAGACTTGCTCATGACAAATAGCTGAAATCCACTGCAAATGCAGTGTGGGGAAAAAGGATTGGGGAGAAAAATAAAAAGCGGGGGGAAGAAAGGGTCTGATTAAGTCACCAATAGCTCAGCTGACAAGAGGGAATAAAATTACAATTCTTGATGAAAGATCTTTCCAACCAGAAAACTCCCTTTTTTCCAGGATCACCTGTCTCAGGTTTGTATGTAGACTTACTTCCTGTTTCAGATGCTGCCACAATGTTTACTCAGAGACCTGGTTCATTATATTGCAGTGAGCAATGTGTTTAATAATGATTTACTGAATAAGTTATAACTGATTGAAGCTGCAGAATAGTTAAATAAAAGTCAAACTACATTGCGTCCGACTATGAACTGTGTACACTGCCACATTTTCTATGGTTTCCTCTGTCTTCATATAGACTGCTTCCATGGGATTGACAGAGAGTGTTGGTTCTAGTGGGTTACGTTTTGAGCTTTGGTTCGGAAGGGGATCATCCCGACAGGCCTATACATTGCAAGCGGCCTCTGCTGAAGTCAAGCATCAGTGGACAAATATTATAGCCCAACTCCTCTGGAGACAAGGTATGAGCATGCCTAACTGAGGAGGGTCAGCTAAATAGGGGAATGTTTTGCTGGGAGGGAGGGTTCTGGTTCTTAAAATCTTTTTTCTTGAAAGAAAAGAAAGTGATAAAAAGTTGCATAAAATCTATGTCAAAGATTAACAATAATTTTATTTTGAAAGACAATCAATGCAGTTTTCTAGTATCATTACCCCCGTAAGTTTAAAGAACTAGATCTGTCAGACAAAACAAGTGCTACTTTGTGTGATCAAGTGAGTTTGAAACAAAGGTACACTTTTGATGATGTCATTTGATTTCCAGCATCATGATGACTGGGGTTTCTAGATAGGCCTAATCTTGATACATTCCCTTTGTTTTGTTTTTGAAGGAGTGGGAGTTGCATGTGTATGGATGGGGCCTTACATTCCAGGCAGTTGGCTGCTTCAGAACTGATAAGATAAAAAAGCAGTAACAAGCAAACTGGAACAGACAGTGCAGTGATGCATTAATTCTAAGTAAATGTAGCCATTGCCTTTACTATACACAAAAAAATTGCAGGGAAGAGAAGAGTGGAAATAGATCTGCAAACAGTGAAAACTGGTGGATCAATCTCAGAACATTTTTCTCTGTAACCAGAAAGCAAAGAATGGACCAAAAAAAATATATTCCCCCCCGCCTTATTTGGCCCACATGAGTTTAAAATGGAGAAAGGCCACAAAAATGTGGTTGAAATAACATTTTCTGTTAATGAGATGGGAACAAACACTAGAGGGAGAGGTCTTCTCAAGGACAGGGGTACTGAATCAAAATGCCTTGGATGTTTGTCTCTTTTTTTTTCTCCCTCCTCTCACTCTCTTCAGCTGCCCAGCCAAGTGTCTCAATGAGCTTGTCCTCCTGCCCTTCTCAGCGCTTAGCTCCTCTGGGCCTTGGCCCTGGTCCCCCTCCTGGTTTATCACTCCCTGGCCACTTTGAGGAAGAGGAATGGGACTTAGATGTCAAGCCCATCCCGAGAGGTAGCATCACTATTCTTCTATCAACCCTCTCAAGAGACTAGTAGTTGCTTCTACTGGTGCTTAACTATGTTCTGTGTTCCTCTCAGCTCACACCTCTGGGTCAGAGGGAACCTCCCCAAGCCACCATGAACCACTTAGGCAGGGGAGAAGTTCACTGCCTGGCAGCAGCTCTGCTTTAGGACAACATCAGTCGGTGAGTTTATTCAGTGTTGAAATGTTTTTTGGTGATAGGATTTGTAATTTGAGTTCTTTCATTAATTTGATACTTTTTCTTGACTGTATTATTTCAGGCTATATGTGGGGAAAGGGAAATTGTGCTAGACTGGCATTCTACTTGAATTAACTTTTGCTTTCAAAAACATACAGAGGGAGGGTCTCAACCTAGACATCTCATTATTATAATCAAGATCCCTTGGAAGTGACCCCACCTCATTCCCTGGGGAGAAGTGGTTACGGCCTGAAATACTGTGAATCAGAGAAATTATTAGCAGTTGAATCTGTTGATTATAGAAATCATTATTAAGAATGTGACTTGCCCCGAATGAAAGGGTGCCCCCAAGTCTTTTCACCTACCATTGCCATTTCTGTCCCATCACAAAGTTGTGAAAGACCATCTTTCAGCTATTGGTACCCTTCTGGCTATTTTAAGAGTTATGTGTTTTGTGTTCCAAATAGTATGATTCAGCTATCCCACCCCTTCCTCTCCAGGGTTCATTAGGTCATCCCTGAAGGCTTTTGTTTTTTTTCTTTATTTGCCAGAGCTTTGGCATTGCTGACGAACCAGTGACCCCACTCTGAGGTTGGGGCGGCCAGGTACAGCCACCTGCCAAACTTTTCTGCCTTTGTGCAACCTCCCACTCCGTTCCTGTATCTGCTCCCTGCCATCCCCATTTCCCTGAAGCTGCAACACATAATATTCCCAAGAGCCTTTCTTTCAGTCTATATTACAGGGATACTTCAGGATGTCTGCTTCATCCCTGTTAAATGAGTGATTCTGTGTCCAGGTGCTCTTCCTTTTGTGTTCCACCGTCCCATAGCTTCTCTGTCCTGTGTGCCACTGCCATGCAGTTGTCTTTATATCACTATTGCTGTTTAAAATTCCTCTAATATCTATGCAGCTGGCTAACATAATGGCTAACAGTGTGAGCTGAGTTTTCTAGCCCTCCGTCTGGATAATGAAATACCAACCAATCTTGCAGAGTTGTTGTAACATAGTGAACAACTTGATGCCTTCCAGTACTGCAAGTTTCATCATCTCTTGCTGATGCTGATTGGAGCTGATGAGAGTAGAAATGGAACACATTTGCAGGAGATCAAGTTAGAAAGCAACCAAGCTGAAATGCTATGGATACTAAAAAAAAAGTGCTACAAAGTGCTGCTTTCTAATTGCATGTTGGTTAGTGCTATGTATTATTTAATGCATAATGGTACTAAGAATTAAACTCATATTAAATTTCATAAGGTCAGAATGGATTTTAAAGATTCAAATATAAAGTAGAGATGTGCAGATTGAAAACTTGAAAGGGAAGAATAGGTGTTCAACAGACATATTTAAATTTTGTGATGAATTTCTAGAGTCTGATTTGCTTTTTCTTTTTAGCGTTGGGTGTGGAGCCTGCATCGGAAACTCTTCTCGCCAGGAAGTCATGGACGGCAAGATTCAGTTCCTAGGGATTCTGGGAACAGGACAGTTTGAGATCATTGCAGCAACTTGGGGATTGGGACACAAATGGATGGTCATATTCAACAATATTGTGACTTGCTCCTACGCATTTCCTGATGGCTCTTCAACCACTCCACAGAAGCATCTAGATCGGTCATATTCCACGGTGGGATTTCCATGTCCTGCCTGATTACTACTCATTGAGTGCCTTTTTTGCCATTTTCTTGGATTGTGAAGCTCAACTAGGAAACTTCCAGGTTCACCCAAATTAAAAGTTACTGGGAAAGAGGGAAGTTGGTGGGTTGAATCATCTTCTATTGAGGATCAAATATGGTAATACCCAGTGTATATGAATCTGTGCATTTATTGGTTACCCTATCTCCAGTCTTAACCTTTAGTCTTAAAATTGATTGGTATTTTCTCTCTTCACTGGGTGTTGAAAGAATCTAGGCTGCAGTTGTTAGGCAACTACAATATCAATTTCCTGAACTTTCTCCAAGATAATTCTAGAATAAAAGGAAGAACGAGGGCATCTGGGCTACATAGAAGGGTATGTGATTGCCGTATAAAAAACTACTCCCTTCTAAAATAGGATCAGTTATCTTTAGGTGAGTTACTCAAGATCAGAAGAGTAATAACAGTATAAGAATGATGTACAGTATGCACAATGCCATATATTCTCTCAAGATAACAATTTCTCTGGGATTGTGCCACTTTAGAATGCAAAGAAGATGCTTGTCAATTTGTATTGGGATGTTGAGTTTTTTGTTTTGCATCTTATTTTGTAGAGTAATCGGCATGGCAAGGAGAGTTAAAATATGTTAGATATCTATTTTATGTTTGTTAATATTTCTATGCAGGGAGTTTTGATGAAGAGCTCTTGGTTAAAACTATACCCCTACATTCTTGCAGTTTGAAGAAACATGAGAATCATTGTTTCATGATTACCCTGAGCATAAGGAAGAGATCCTTGAACTGCAAACATACATCTTCAATTTTCAAAATTATTTTTGAGATGATTAAATAATATAACCAACATGGCTTGTTTAAGGAACAAGATTTGTACAAAACCAATTTCCATGTGAAAATCTATTGCAGTGTGAGTGAAAATATCAAAGACTGGGGAAGAGGGATGGTTGCTTTTCCCTGTAGCATAAAGTTGACTTGTTTGGTTTTTTTATATGCAGTTTACTATAATTCTGATTGGGGGAAGTAATCTATAAAGAAGTACAAATGGTGCTATATTTAGAATTGAACAAGAGTTTCTAATTTTTGAACGGGGGGGGGGAAGCAATGTGACTGTACTACTGGATACAGATTTTTTTTAATTTGGTAAGTTGAGTTATTTGGCATCTGTCCCTTTTTTATATATCCTCTAGGAATTTAATATAGGACTTTATTTTTTTGCCCACATAGAAAAAGTGATAAAAATCACTGAGGTAAATCCATATTAAGATACTTGCACTTAATGATTTTCAGTGGGAACAAAGGGCAATTCAATATTGGTCATATCTATTGTGATATTATTCCTTCAAAAGCAAGCAAATTGTAAGAAGATGCAAGAAGTAATGTAGAATATAAAGTCATACCATTGGAATAATGCACTGAGACTGAGCAGTATTAGTAGACATTTGAATATTGCCATAAATGCCACTAAATATATTGTGCCATGACTTTTCTTCTATTTTTTTAAAATACTGAGATATCAGTTCCCACAACTGAAAGGATTACAATACTTTATAAGTACCTCTTTTGCTATTCATTTCTATTAACGAGGTGGTCCTACAATCCTTTTTGGAGCAGAATTATTTCTTTTGTTTATCACCAGTTTTGGATGAGCCTGGTGCTCATTTATGTTTGACCAGCATAAATTAATAGTGCTGAATTTAAATCTTATTAAAGAGGCATCAATGAAGTTTAATTTTTCACCATGCTGTCCATAAAGTTGTAAGATGTATCAGTATTATGCAACTTGAAGAGCAACTAGATGGGACACTTAAAATTCTGCTAACTGATGGGTGAGACACACAAACTGTTTCTTGCAAACTGTTTATATTTGCTTGTATATTTTTTAGTGTGCAGTTTCTTCTTAAAAGGGCCACACTAGGATTATCCCAGTTGCATTCATAACTTTTATTTTTGTTTTAAATGCACATCTAGCTGACCATAGTTAAACTAAGCTAATTCAGATCTAGTTAGGAAACCTGGAAGGGACTACCACAAATATCAGTGTTATAGGTAAGCCTGGGAAGTCAAAAGACATTCTGGAAGACAGTAGCAAATCACTTCTGGGTTGTTGCCCTGCTCAAAGCCCTAAACAGACAGGTCTATGAAGTAAATAAAAAACAAGGACATCTTTTTATTGTGTACACACTCACTTAGTCAATAGGACCAACATGAAGGATGTTTAATCTTTTCATGAGCTATAGTCTCAATGAAAACCATCTATTTCTCCAATTAACTATAGAGAAAAAAAAACTTTATCCAGGTAGCAACTGGAACTGTTTCCCTTCAGGGTGTTTGTCTTTCCCTGTGTAATCTAGTCCCAGTGACACTCTTCCTCTATGCCACCCTGCTAGTATTAAAATATAAACAGTATTGGGGTTATTAACATACAATTAAGAATGGCTAATTTGACTTTTTGAGTAATTCCAGTGGTGATTGATAGTGAATTAGGGGCATGATTCAGTATTCTTATCCTAGCTTTGCTTTTGCTGCTAAAATCAGATGACATTCTTTTCCTCTTTCATATTCGGGCCACACTTCATGCTTAAATGGAAGGAACTGCAGCATATACTTGAGAATATAGTCTCGCTCCCTCCCCTCTAAATAATTCCTCCCTAAACAAAATGGGAAAGTAAGAAATAAGGTTTTGTCGAGAGTAAAAAAACTTTTTAACATCCAGTCATTAGTGTGTATTTAGCCCAGATTTTTGTGGCATCCACAACTTTACACATATACTAGCTTCAAATTTTACGTTGTATTTCAGTGCTACATACTGAGCAACGAATGAGAGAAGATGGGAACTCATTTGATGGAGATTGCGATTGCTTTGTGGGCTGTAAAGATAGGGAATATTCTTAATTCTACTGGTTTAGAAAAATCAGAATGGATAAATCAATATTGGAATTGAATGTTCAGCATTTTCAGGCCCAATTTTCATGGGGAAGGTAAAATATGGGGATATCATGCACATTTTAATCTATTTGAAGTGATTTAGTTATTAACTACAATAAATGCAAGGCATTGTAAGTACTAAACAGAGCTGATATTCCATCAGAGTTGCCTAACAAGATTATATTTCTTAGAAAAGCCTGCTGAAACAATAATCATTTTTGTTCTTCATGTCTAAAAGCTACAGTACTGTATTTTTTCCACACAAGTAGCTTCCAATCTTATTTACTTCAGTTATAACTATAAATTTCCCTTTTATGCTACATAACTCTCTTCTTTCTATATCTATCCTGTCTAATCAAAATCATAAATCATAAGTTCATTTTTTCTATTTCATGTAAAAGTCTGATTTTTTTAGTAAACAAGAAACAGATAGTATCTTTTCTCTGATCAAAGTTAATTTAGCATTTTCTTCACATTATTTTGATTGGAATATAAGCTTAGATTTGGGTAGTTTTGTTTCTATAAGTGGCTTTTGTTATTACATCAACTGTATCATCCTTTAGACTTTTCTTTCACTTGGAGGGATCTCTAATGGAGAAAAAGCTATTTTCAGCAAGGCTTTATTTATAAATAGTTTTACAAGGCTGCAATTAGGTACATATTTGGACAGAAATCCCATTGAAATCAGTGGGACTTCTGAGTCACAAATACAGTATATAGCTGTAAAGTATAGTATAAAGCAGTGTATATAGCTGTACCTACGCAGTTTTATTAAACCTGCTTTTATCTACCCCTCCCTCAGCAAATCAGGGTTTTTCAGCTCACACTGTCATTTATCCATTTATTTGCCCTGGTTTCTGAATAGTCCCCCTCCCCCTTTAGGGAGAACACAATGCCAAGTTGATTTGGCCTCTTTCCCATCTGTTTTCCTGACTTAGATATTTGGCTGGTGTGCTCACTTTCTCATTCTTTAGAAAGCTACATGAGAGGTAGATAAAAACCTGACGTGGTTGCTTGGCAACCAGAATGTTCCTTTTCCTCGACTGACCTGAGTGGCTGAGCAGCAGCACTGAGAGGCCCTTCCATCAGACCACATGCCTGGAAGAACCACTTAGGTCTGCTTGTCAGCAGTGTGGTGTAACAAAGCACAGACAGGGCTTGACTCTTACTCAGTGGTAGCACAACCTACCTGTTGCTGCTGCTGCTGCTCACAAACTTGGCTGCAGCCCATGGCAGAGTAAAATGTTGGAGTGGAATTTTGCCTTCCCGTTCCTCCTTGTGCTTTTTAGAAGCCATCCAGCATCTCACCCTTTGTCCCAGCAATGCTCAGTTTCAGCTCTACCACATTCAGTTTTGGTCGCCACGATGTAGAAAAGATGTGGAGACTCTAGAAAGAGTGCAGAGAAGAGTAACAAAGATGATTAGGGGACTGGAGGCTAAAACATGAAGAACGGTTGCAGGAACTGGGTAGGTCCAGTTTAATGAAAAGAAGGACTAGGAGACACGATAGCAGTGTTGCAATATCTCAAGGGTTGCCACAAAGAAGAGGGAGTCAAACTATTCTCCAAGGCACCTGAGGGTAGAACAAGAAGCAATGGGTGGAAACTAATCAAGGAGAGAAGCAACTTAGAACTGAGGAGAAACTTCCTGAGTTAGAACAATTAATCAGTGAAACAGCTTGCCTCCAGAAGTTGTGAATGCCCCAACACTGGAAGTCTTTAAGATAGCCATTTGTCTGAAACTGTATAGGGTTTCCTGCCTAGGCAGGGGGTTGGACTAGAAGACCTCCAAGGTCCCGCCAACTCTGCTATTGTATTGTATTAGCCTTAAAAGATGAGACGCTTTGGGATATGAAAATGACCTATCAGTTAGTGATGCCAATCCCGGCCTGTGCCTTCAGTCTGGACACAGCAAAACAAAGCCAGTCTGTGCCTAACTATGCTGGGCTAACATTCTGCTCCCCTCCCTCCTGCCAGGGACACTCCGTCATCCCAAAAAATTGTATTGATTTCTTCCACTAATCTACAACAAAGCAGACAATGCTTGCTTGTGCCAAGTTACCAGCACTTCTGCCCACCCCCTTTCGTGGCCCAACTGAGCAGGCTGAGACAGGCTGATCCTGCCTCTCCAATCCTCTTCTCTGTAATCTTCAATTGCACTACTGTTTGCTTGACTCTAACAGCAGCAGGGAGTTCTTGGCTTACGACAGTGCTATTTTTTTTTCTCCTGTATGAAATACCATCCCAGAACTGGATGTGTGTCCCTCCGCGGGCCCCCATCAGAGTGCAGACAATAACTTGTGCCAGAGTAATGCCACCCATCCTGCCATTTTCTCTCGGGGGAGGGGGAAGCAAATGAAGTAAGTGGCAATCTACTATTCTCTGGCTCTAATCGTTCTGATCGCTCCTAGGGCTGCCCTGGCAAAACTGGGCAGAAAGGTTTTGGATGCACCGGAGTAAAGTGTCTACTTTCGTGGGACGAATATTTTGTCTCCCGCGCCCGGTGCCCGAGCAAAGCTGGCCGTGTTTCGATGTTTCTCTCCTTCTTTCACCCTCCTTTCCAACCCGGGCTGCCCCCCACCCTCGAGGCAGGGCTGCCCCGGCCGAGCCGGAGCGCACAATGGAGCCGGGTGATCCCTCGCCGCGCAAGGCTCAGAAATGCAAATCGCCGCCGCTGCCTGCGGCTCCGTACAATGGAAGGGAGGGAGGAAGGGAGCGAGAGAGGGAGAGGGAGGGAGGGAGGAAGGAAGGAAGGGAGAGCGAGCGAGCGAGCGAGCGAGAGACGGCGAGGAGGAGAGGAGAGGGGGGAGCCCCATTGGCGGGGAGGCTGCTCGCCCCGGCCCAGCCCCGACGACGCGGCGGGTCCCCGGAGCGCCCCCTCCTCCGCGCCGCCTCGCCGTGCGCCTTGGTGAGTAGCTGCGCTGCGCCGTGTCGTCCGCCCGCCCACCGTGCGCCCCCCTCCCCAGAAAACCCGCCAGCCCGGCCGCTCGTCTCTTCTCCCCCCACCCTTCGCCCGGCACCCACAGCAGGTGCATGGCAGGGGGGGGGGAACGCGGCCCGGGCTTCACTTTTCCTCTTACGGGGGCGGGAGGCAGCCGGCCGCACGACCGCACCGGGCTACGCTCTGGGCGCGCACCGCTTTGGCGCACGGAAATCGCCTGGCTTCGGCCTCGGGCTTCCTTATCCCCGAATGACCCGGGCGATTTCCTTCATCTCTCTTTTTTTTTCTTTCTATATCCCTTTCCCGCTCCCCCCCCCCCGTTCCTCGTCTCGCCCCCCATCCACGTGATTATGATTAAAATTGCCGGTGGGGGGGTGATCCCTTCTGCGGAAATCAGAAGGAGGAAATAGGGGGATACGGAGGATTTTTGGGGTGAAAGCATTCCGGAGAAGGGATGGAAGAGCAGGTGGCTTGTAGCCATGGGCGCGGGGGGGGGGGGTGGCGGAAAGTAATACAGGACGGCCGATGCTGTACTTAAAGACTGTTCTCTTCCCCTTCGGCTCTGCTTCCCCCCCCCCCCCCAAAAAAAACCCCTCCCCCCCACCAGGCACACTTTGGAGGTGGTGGTTTCTGTTCCCCAGTCCCACAGTTTTTTGAACATTTTAGGGCACTGGCAAGGAAAGGGAGAGAGGTGGGAAGGTCGGTGGTCTAATGACCCAGTGCTAAGTTGAGGCTCTCAAAGATTGAAAACTATGGGTGGGGTCGAAGGGTGGGTGGGAGGAAGATCAGTAGCTCTTAGTCACTGGGAACAGCTCCCTTGGCTCATCCTCCAATTCCCCCCCCCCTCCAATGTGCACTGGAGCATTTGCTGAGGCAGCTGCTCCCTTTGTTTGGGGCGTGTGGGTGGGAAGTGGGGGGGGGGAATATCTGTGTCTTGCTGGGACAGTCACTCTCTTGTCTTTCACAGGCCATGGCATGGTTGCGATGTGTGGAGACTGGTTGCTCCCATTCATATATCCTCCTCCCCCTACTCCTTCATGGCTTGGAAGTTGGCGGGAGTTGGCTTAAGGCCTGCCTGCCAGCCACCCTCCCAGTTTGGGAGTGGGGATCGTTGAAAATTGCCACTGTTTCCCCCCCCCCCCTCTCTCTTAAGTTGCCTTTTTCTAAGAAGTAGCCATTTTGTTTATTCAGGAGGAAAAAAAATAATTGGCATTTTCTACCCTCAGCACCCCTTGGTACAGTTAGATTGCATTAAGAAAATAGCTCCCTCCCTGTGTTTTGTACAAACAAAACAGGACAATCTGCCCTCTTTGCACTGAGTGGGCCCAAAGGACCTTGTTTGTGTGTGTGTGTTTGTGTGTGTGTGTGTGTGTTTAACACATTCGTCATTAGGATACTGTCATAGGCCTAGCATGGCATGATGCCAAAATGAATCAGCTATCTTTTCTCCAGGCCTGTGAATACCACCAGCATTGCTGCTTGATTTGAGCAATTGTGCAGCAAGCTATGCCACCATTTTAGGCAGCCAGATATTCCTTAATAAGGGTGGCAGTATAATATCTGAAGTATAGTGCCTAAATCAGGGCTTAGCTTTAATGCATAATCCTTGAATTTTTCAATAAATAAAATTAAAATGATTTGAAGGACAAGGAGGTTTCCCCCCCCTTCTCTGCTAACAAAAACTAGCCGCTCCCACTCTGATTTTGGGACAGATCTTCCAAAACGGGCTGTTTTTCAATCAGATTTTAGCCCTGCTCCCTATTTTATTAAAAACTAATCTTTGGATAGGAGCGTCCTCTTTCTGAGACAGTAACTTTTCCTAACGGTGCCTTTTGTTAAACAAGTTATAAGTTTTCAAATTGCACTTATTTCAAGATTGTAAGCTTTCAAATGACACAGAGCTATTCTTCAGACAATAATGAAAAGAAAATTAGGCAGTGCCCCTACTGCCTATGGAATGCTTCTGTGCATCCTGGAAGCATGATGCGTTGTTTAGCCTGTTTCTTCAGGGGCTAGTTTGTACAAGTTTGTGATGTCAATGTAAGATTACTATATTGAAAAAAAAGCTTTGTCTCTACAAGTAAAAAAAATATGAATAAGATTCTGCCACATTCTTATTTACTGTCTTGGTTCATTCAAAGATGTTCCATATGAACTCTACAAGTGGTCACAGATCTATCTGAGTTTTACAGCCTCTATTCTTCTATTATAGTCTACTTGGTTAGACTATAATGCTCATCTTATCAAATTGCAATGGTCATGCAGGCTAGGATAATGGAAGCTATAGTAATTTAATATTTTGAAGGGCACCAGCTCTGAAGAAGTATGATTTACTCCAAAGAATATGCTATTAAATTATCCGGAGCCGCTAGGATAATTTGGATAGCATGTAGACAGCATGTCAAACCCACCCATGCACCCACTCCCCATTTTTGTCTTTGGTTGTCAACAATTTTTCTGCTCTTTTAATCTATCCAGAGTTGGATAGATTGAACACTCAAGTCTTGCTTTCCTAGAATTAGGGCAAATTAATAGATATGTACAACATGATTGTAAATAATTTTAAGTGACAATTTCCATGATCTTCTTGGGGAAAGAGAAGTCCTGTTAGTTATTTTGCTATGAGAGGTGAAAAAATGTAGTGTGGAGTTTGCTTAACAAGTTCCTCACAATACTATTTATATCCTGTAAAAGTGTCCTTTGAAACATGTAAAATTGTGCTGATTTTACATGTTTCAAAGGGCATTGTAAGTATGCAGTGCACATCAGGGGGTAAATGTATGTCCAGAGGAATATGTAGATCGTTATTTCAGATTATAATTCTAAAGGCACAGATAAGGTCTGTACATAAGAAAAACAGCAAGAAATGACATCTAGGAGGAAGATTTGTTTTTGTGTTAATGATAGGCTGAATTCATATAATATAGTTAAAACATAATGTGGTTTGGTTTTGGTTTACTGTGTACTGCAATCCATCCCTTCTGATTTCAAAACCAGGGTTTATGATAGTGTGTTTATTATAGTTTATTCAATAAACCACAACCAAGTGAATCTGATTTAATGCAGTGTATGAGTCAAGTCATCATAAATAAACAGGCCATTTTCTATAATTCTAAAAGCAGTGGTTAATAGTTATGACATTTCTCTTTAGTTGTGAATTATTTTGTTAAAATTGATACATATGTTGCTCAAACATTACCTAAAATGTATGTCACTTGAATTGAATCCTGGGGATTGGCATGACAGTTCTGCTCCTGAAAAATATATGCTTTGCCCAGATGTAAGGCTGAGACAATTAAGATTAAGTCTAGCCTCTCGGATCCTATGGTTCTATAAGCACAGGAAGTTGAAAAACAGCAAAATGAAACATGAGGCATTCAGCCATGTACATAAAATGTCAGTTCTGTGGAAGTATTGTCTTACTGTAGTGAATATAACCTCTAGATAGATAATTTCTCATAATTTTTCTCAGTTCTTCTGTGAGGTCTGTTGCTATCAGGGGGCAGGGCAACCATGTCATATGATAACAGCATGAGTTCACAGCTCTGATTCATTCATACTCAACCCTGCTATGAATGTAAGTTTAGATTTCTGCCCACCAACTGTTTCTCCTTTTGCTAAATCCTCTGAATGCAGAGAAGACTACCTCATTTCACCTTGCTGCTTACATTCTCATTGTTAGCTCTCACATACTATACAGACCCTTTCTTTTCTAAGACAAGATTTATAAGGAGTAAAATGTTACACAGAAGATTCCTTCCATGTGCAAGATTGTACAGGCATACATTCAAAATATGAACTTTCATTCAGATCTACCAGTTCAGCTAGCTCTTTATATTCATTTATTTGATTGATTGATTTATTTTATTTGTATGCCGCCCTTCTCCGGGAGGGACTCAGGGCGGCGAACAACTCGAAGGGGAAAAGGGAACATAGAACACAATACAAGTAATTAAAATAGCCAAGAATCACACAGCCACACAGATCGAGAGGTCATAACTCACGGTGCTTAATGCTCCAAGTAATTTTTATTTCAGGTTAATTAAACTGGGGCTGAAAAAAAGAATAATTCATGTTGGCTCAGAGGCCTACAAATGGACCCCATTAAATATAGTGAACATTCTCTCCTGAATTCTTAGAAAAGGTGAATTAAATTGGGCTTATTCGATTTGTATGACAATTCACATATTGTATTAAACCTTAATGTAGTTTGCTTGGTATTGGCATAGTATGTAGATCTAGACTCTTCAGTTTATACATTATATTTTAAGATATGCAAAAAATAGTAGCTTGGGAGTAGAATGTAGCACACCATGATCCCTTTTGCATTGCCCAAAATAACCAGGGACACACATCTTCATGGACAATGGGAGAACTCACCACAGCCATCTAGCCATGGTCTACTCGCCACAGCCAATTTGCCACGGACAACTCGCTGTAGGACAATTCAATTCAATTATTTCAAATAAAAAATATTTTCATATTTGTCATTACATTTGAATTCACATTCAAAGGAATGCCTCCTTTGGCATTCTTTAGTGAATTCTATTTGGCTACTTCTCTGATATTAGTGTAACTCTTGTTCTGCAGTGAGTTGTCCCACAGTGAGTTGGCTGTGGTGAATTGGCCATGGAGAGTTGACCATGGTGAATTGACTCCAGCAAGTTGGCCGTAGACCTTTTTGCATGGGTTGGCAAATAATGCTAAACCATACATCAGGAGTCTCTGTTGTGTCAAGGACTTAATTTTGTCTGTTTAACTTCTGAAATCTTTGCAAAAAACAGTCTCGGCCCACCCATTTTTATTGTACAGCTCTCAGAAAGTTCTGGAAAACCTAAAGTCCTTGACACAACAGAGGTTTTATTAGACTCCTGATGTATGGTTTAGCATTATTTGCGAATCCAGCTACTATATTTGATCATCAGGGGCAGGTTAAGACAAATCATGGCTTAGCATGATAAATGATCTCAGAATTCAGACTGCTTTGAAAATTGGCTCCATAGCTATAGCCATTTTAAGATGGAACTGTTTACAGGATCTATTGCTTAAAATAATGTATTGCTTTTAATACTATAACAAAAAATTAAAAAAACAAAAGCAAGAAACCACAAAGAAATACTACAAAAACACTGTGCTTAAAAATAAGTAGAAAAAATGCAAGAGAAAAAAAGATATGGAGTATAATATATTGTATCAATAAATAGTTACCATTCCATATGTAATTTTTTTGAATGCTTCTTGATCTTTTGGTTAACAGCAAATATAGTAGGATTTATAACTTTTTAATAATTTTGGCTTTCTTAAAGGATCCTCAAGAATTGGAGCTGTTGTTAAAATTCATTCTTAGAGATTCCCTCCATTTATTTCTCTTTTTTAAAAAAGCCAAATGTACTAATATGCATACATTAGTGTGTGGAGGAGATTTGCTATGATCTTAATGAAAATTCACTCACATTTGTGTAAAATTCATTGGGCAACTCTGGGCTAGAAAGTATTTCTGAATCCAATATGCTTATGTGAATTAAAAAGTGTCTTTTTGTAAAACAAATGATGACATGGTGTAACATTGTGTTGTTCACTTGAGGCTTATTTACTTACTTTTAAGAACTGCTAAGGATCAGATGATTTTTACTATGTCCTGATATGTAAAACCACAAAACTAAAATAGGATGTACTTTCTTTTTGACATGACTATACGCCTTCTTCAGCTTACTGGAAGAAGATAACAAAGTTATACATAAAGAAATCTGTCCTCAATACCCATTTTGCTCAATATCTTAATTTTCTTGTATAGCTCCTGCCTCACTCCAGTTGTGATTTCAAACTGGAAATGCATAGTGCATTTTTGCTGGATCATGGCTAGCTAACACTTTTATCCACATGGTATTGGTCACAAAAGTAGAGGCCACAAGTATTCAGAAATCTTTTACCAACATCTGGAGATTGAGATCCAGATGAATATAATTGTAAAGATGACAGCTTTCCCTGAGGTGAAATGGGGTGAAATGGAGCACCCCATGTCAATCAGAGCGAACCTGCATATGATGCATATTCGGGCGTATCATATATATGTAACTTTGCCCAGAATTTCCTGGCATTTATTTTCATATGATTAAACTTTGATTAATGGAAAGCAGTTAGCACGAGACCCACATGTCAGCAGGACTGGTTCAGTTTCTTCTCTCCTTTGAACAATCCTTCATCTTCTACTATATCTGCTGCTGCCTTAGATTTATCTCTAGTTCTACCCTGCTTCCCCAAAAATAAGACCTCCCCGGATAATAAGCCCAATCAGACTTTTGAGTGCATGCGCTAAAATAAGCCCTCCCTGAAAATATTGCAACACAGTAGCATCCAGGAGGTGACCACACTCGCCATCTTCTGCACCTCAAAAATAATAAGATCCCCCAAAATAATGCCAAGCACTTATTTCGGGGGTCAAAAGAAAATAAAACCCTGTCTTATTTTCAGGGAAACATGGGAGATGTCCTATTTTTTCTTCCATAGACCCATGCTTGCCAGCTCACTGTTTCCTTCAGCTGCCTTATTTCCTTCTTGCTCATAACTTTGTATACATTTTTTTTACAGCCAAAACAATATTTTTATAAAAGCTACTGTTTATTATTTCATTCTGCTGTTAATGGTTTTGCTTGTGACCATTGCCTGGTATTGTTGAGGTAAGCTAACATTAAGAGGAGGAGGAAGGGCCTGTAAACCACACCTACATATAATATTTTAGAATATTTGTGGAAGAAGAACAAATAATATTCAGACGAGATATTACTTCAGTGAAAGGCTCTCAAGTAACATGTTATCAATACAGTTTATATCCCCCTTTTTGAGTTCCCAATTTGTAGGCTTCCCCTTATTTTATTGGTATTAATACAGGAAACTTGGGTGTTCTGTTACTCAAAAATAGTGGGATGTTTGTGTGCTCTATTGAATTGTGCAAAGCAATGGGATATTACACATGCAAAAGCTTGCATTGTGAGATTCTTTGAAGAACTGGAAAATATTTGGTAACATCAAAACTCTTAACATTGAGTCCTGAGTGGTATTCCAGTTTTTCCACAACAGGCTTACCTCATGCAAATAGTGACTTGCCCAATGTAGTCACTTGAGTTTCATGATCATAAACTGAAATGTTGATCTTTTTTTCCAAGTCAAAGGACAAATCCAACTAAAATGTTTATCTGCATCTCACAAATTTTTCTTTGAAAGATTCAGTGGGATCAGTTTTGGTGGATCTGATTAAAATTTATCACAAATTATCTCAGCAACTAAGACTGAACTGGAGCTGCTGTCTTTTCCTAAATATCTTAATATTGGCATGAGATGGAGAATAATGAAAGGCAATACATCTTGGCTTCTCTTGCATTGTTATTCACATCAGCTTCCTACTTCCGTCTGGTTCTGATTTGCCTGCAGCAAATATAAAATTGTTATGGAAAGTGGAAATCAAAAGCTAGAATACTTTCTTGCAAATGGACAAACATTTCCCAATTGCAATCTGAAAATATTTTATTTGGATGTCTCTCTCCCAGTTTTCTTACTGCTGAATTCCTCTTGCTTTGACAACTCAGGAAATATTGGTCAAAGATCCAATGCAGAGATAAAATTCTTGCCAGCTTTCTACAAAGCAATTATTTGGCGACAAAGAAGTAAACATTGTCAGGCTGTGTCACATCAGTATTTAAAATGTTTTCATTTTTCTCTGCAGTCTCTAGAGAACATCAGGGCAAAATGTTGTTTATTTAATGAAAGAACAGACCCTGATTGCAAATTTACAATTTTAAAAAAAGGAAAATGTTGAGGAAAGTGAAAAAAAGCAGGGCAGGCATCCATTACGCAAAATAATATTGTAATACTGAAATCATATGGTTTAGGGAAGAGACTGAAAGCTGATACCCCCTCCATTTATGCCTTTGTCGCTTGAGAAAGGAGTCCAGTGGAGCTGGTTTCTAAGAGATATGTTCCAAGAGCCATGCTTCTGTTTTTAAATTCTTGCTGGACCACAGTTCTACCTGGAAACAATCCTTGTACTCTATTGGAAGACTTATGCCTGATAGGTAAAAGCTCCCTCAATTATGTACCAGTAGCAAATAAATTACACTTTTTGTAAGCCGCCCGGAGTCCTTCGGGATTGGGTGGCATATAAATTTTAACAATAAATAAATAAATAATTTCATGGGTATTTAGTTCTATTCCAAACACACCAAATTAAGTTATGGGGGAGCATGTCTGGATAAAAATTCCATACAGGCCTAGGGCTCATCATTCTAAGCCACACTTTTATAATTACAGTTTACAGAACATATCACTATTGGTTGGGTTGAGCAATACCGTGGCACGACATAACCGCGAACGTCAAAAGCGTGCCAACAACACCGCGGCGCTAAAACCGCGATGTCAAAAGCGCGCCGACAACAGCGCGCCGACAGAAGCGCGATTTAACTTAAGGTAAGATTTAGGGTTAGGTTTAGGGTTAGGTTTAGTTAGGTTTAGGGTTAGGTTTAGGGTTATTTTTAGGGTTATGTTACAGCGCGCTGTTGTCGGCGTGCTGTTGTTGCGTGGTTTTGACGGCACAGTTTTGTCACCGCGCTTTAGTCACACACGCTTTAGTCGACCGTGGTTTTGTGGTGGAACCGAGCAATACAGAGGCAAAATGTGATCTAATCACAATGTGGTATAAGCATAGTCATTATTAATTTCAAAGTAGCCTTTGTTGATAAAACATTTACCGTTCATTTATATGACTTTCACCACCCTCTTTGTTGCAGCAAATGCGTCTACTTAACAAGAGTGACATGTCAACTTGACTCTCACTGACTGTTCCATCATCAGTCAAGGATTAAAGAATGTGATCAGGAGCACCATGGAGGTGAGTGGCTTGAGTCATAAAACCAGAGGGGGGGGGGGAGAATATAACAGGATGGGGAGCTCCTGAAATGATTTTTTTTCTCCTCCCTACAGTATTATCAAAGTAAGTTACTCTAAGACCACTTTAAATTTTCTGAAAACATGCCGAAAAAACAATTGATACCAATCTGCCTTCCATTGAAGACCTGTATACTGCATGAGCCAAAAAAAGGGCTGTGGAAGTATCTACAGACCCCTCACTTCCTGGACATAAATTGCTTCAACTTATATCCTCAAAACAAAGTTTTAGGGCACTGTACACCAGAACAACTAGACACAAAGATAGTTTTCCTCCGAATGCCATCACTCTGCTTAACAAGTAATTCCCACAACATTGTCAATAATTTACTAAGAATGTATTACTATTATTCTTCTCTTCCTTCCTAGTATCTGTCTCTCCCCACTTATGACTATAACCATGTGGCTTGTATCTTTCAATTTATATTGTTTTTATTTGTTTCCTAGTACAATTTGATAGCTTATTAGTAACCTTGACTGTCAGTAAGTGTTGTATCCTTTTATTCTTGATGAATATATTTTATTCTCCTTATGTATACTGAGTGCACATGCACCAAAGGCTAATTCCTTGTGTGTCCAATCACACTTGGCCAATAAAGAATTCTATTCTATTCTATTCTATTCCAGTTTAGTCTATTCAACTTGGCAATCGTCCAAGTTCTCTTAACTGAATTTTAAAATCCATTGAAACTGGAAAAAGAAACACTTTTAATAAGGACAAGATGAAGAAGTATTTATATATTACTCATTTTAATTATTATAACTTACTTTATGGATACTCTCCTTTTCAGAGTGATTAACAATTAGATTGCCATTAAATATTCAAAGAAAAATCAGACAACGTAACAGAATACTGCCATTGCAATTCATAGCCAGCAAGTACAGAAGCTTTTTTCAGCTAGCCTGCCACAAGCTTCTTATGTCAGAGAGAGACTGGCAAGGAATTTTTTTTTTTCATTTTATTGAGATTTATAGGCCGCCCTTCTCCCTGAGGGGACTCAGGGCGGCTTACAATCACAAGGGGAGGGGGTGCAGTACCATGAGACAAACAATAGTGAACAAAATAAAATGGTAAACCACAACATGCATTCAACAGTCAACACTCGGGCGGGTAAATTGGAAACCTATCCCCAGGCCTGCTGGGAGAGCCAGGTCTTGAGGGCTGTGCGGAAGGTCTGGATGGTGATGAGGGTACGAATCTCAACGGGGAGCTCGTTCCACAGGGTCGGAGCTGCAACAGAAAAGGCTCTCCTCCGTGTAGTCGCCAGTCGACATTGACTGGCGGATGGAATTCGGAGGAGGCCCAGTCTGTGCGATCTAATCGGTCGGAGGGAGGTGATCGGCAGAAGGCGGTCTCTCAAATATCCAGATCCACTACCGTGGAGTGCTTTAAAGGTGGTCATCAATACCCTGAAGCGCACCCGGAGGCCGACAGGTAGCCAGTGCAGCTCGCGGAGGATGGGTGTAATGTGGGCGAACCGCGGTGCGCCCACTATCACTCGCGCGGCTGCATTCTGGACTAACTGCAGTCGCCGGATGCTCTTCAAGGGCAACCCCATGTAGAGCCCATTCTAGAATTAGTCTAGAATCCCTATATAGGCAGAAGAAGGCAAGGTCTGACTCTTGAATGCCATTGAAACTTATGTAGCTTGGCTTAAATGCAAACCACCAGTTTGAGAAGATTCCTGTGTTATAGGCATGAGCAATAAAATAGCTAATTGAGCTCCATGTGTAGATTTGTTCGTTCGTGCCTGACACATAGGCCTCTTAGCATTAGTTGGGGTCAGAATGGGATATAGTATGGTAGAAATAGTAGTTTTCATAGGTAATAAGCAAGATAACAGAAGTCCCATCTCAGTAGTGGATTTCAAATTTTTTTAGAAAAAAATTCTGTAGGTGTGGCCTGTTTGGTGGGAGTGGCTTGGTGGTAATGTGACCGGATGAGAGTGGCTTCGTGATCATGTGAAAGGGTGGGAGTAGCTTGGCAATCATGTGACTGAGTGGAAGTGGCTTGGCAGTTAGGTAACCGGGTGGGAGTAGCTTAGCAGTTATGTGACTGGGAGGGAGTGGCCAAGTCGATGTCACTGAATTCTTTGCCCCAAAGAATGACCTACAAAAATAAGATATAAAAAAAGGAAATTTATTATTTTCTGCACTTACTACTTAAATAAGAATAAAATAAGTACACAAAACAATAAAACAGCTACTTACAGAGGAAATATGGCTGTCCTTGCTGGACTTCAACATTACTGACCACCTCACACACACACACTTCCAGCCCCTCTGTCGCTTCCATCTTCCTGGATTTACTCAGGCATTTTTAAAACTTACAGCCTGTGCACACACAAGATGTTTTTAAAACCCACAGCACAGCCTGTGCACAGCACACACTCTTCTAGCCCCTCTGCCTCATCCCTCTTCCTGGATTCACTCAGACATTTTTAACTCACGGTCTGTGCACAGCACACACACTTCTAGCCCCTCTGCCTCGTCCCTCTTCCTTGATTCACTCAGACGTTTTTAAAACTCACAGCCTGTGCACACGCACACACTTCCAGCCCCTCTGCCTCTTCCCTCTTCCTGGATTTACTTAGACGTTTTTCAAAGAGTGGAAGAGTGTATGCATGTGCACCGGTTGTGAGTTTTAAAAATGTCTTGTGTTTGCACAGGCTGTGGGTTTTAAAAACGTCTGAGTGAATCCAGGAAGAAGGAAGAGGCAAAGGGGCGGGAAGTGTGTATCTTCCAGCCCCTCTGCCTTTTCCCTCTTCCTGGATTCACTCAGACATTTTTAAAACCCACAGCCCATGCACACCCACACATGCTTCCAGCAGCCCCTCTGCCTCTTTCCTAACATCTTCTCTCCCCCCCCCCCCCCTCCACCCCAGCCACACAGTTCTTTCTTCTTCTGGTTCTTCTTCTGAGAACTTTTCGGCAGCATGGTGCGGATGGGCAGGGTGAGTAAAAGAGTGAATGAAGGGAGGGAACATTCCGGTACGGGGCTTCCTGACCAACGGGTACGGGAAGGCACACTAAATTTCACCATCTGGTACGGCCGTATCAGTCCATATCAGTTGATACCCACCCTTGTCCCATCGCCACTAGAGAACCCTTGAACATAATGGGACAATTCCAATCTATTATTTCAGTAAAATTAAAAGGGAGGGGCAAAAAATCCTAACAATATTTCTCTTAATTAATTTTACTATAAACCTAAAATGATTACCAAGATTTGCCTTTGAGGCAGATTTTACAATCCCATTAAATTTGTTTTGCACTTCAGTTTTGTTTCTCTCTCTCCCTCCCTCCCTCCCTCCCTCTCTTTCTCCTACTTACTGGTCTGAAGTTCTTACCTATTCTTTGGTTCACAACCATGTTTTACTGTTTTATCACAGGATATAATTCCCCAAATTCAATCATGTTTTTGTGGACACACAGATGTATTTGTAAGTGCTGATTGATTTTCCAAAATGCTGTTAGTGAAGGAAATTGGGACACCTGCTCTTGGGAGTCTCCATTTTCCTATTTCCTCTAATAATAAAGCAAAGCTTCTGCTTTCCAGTCATAGGAAAGAAAGTAATTTGGCTGCTTTTATCTCAGCCTCTGCTTTGCAAAATGCTGAGTGGAAAGGTTGCTGGCTGAGGACAGAAGGGTTTCTGTATGTTTTGTACAAAGACAACATGCCAGCCACCAGTTTGCAAACTGCACTGAAGGAAATCCAGAGCCCTGTCTCATTCTGCAAGGATGTTAAAGTTATTCTTCTTTTCCTGTACCATCAAGCTGTTAGGCAACATTATTGATTGAAAAAACTTAGGAAAGGAAAGGATTCAGTATAAAGGCTTTAACTTTCTTCTTTTCCTCTTCCTTCCTACAGGGTGCAGATTACCAATTGCCTTCTGCCAACTCAGCCAGTGTTGCCCTTCCTTCTCCTTCCTCGTCTTCCAGTGATGAAGCTGACATTATGGCTTTCAATGGGGAGCTGGACTTACAACATTACTCTAATGGGCCAGGGGGGGCAGGAGGGGAGGATCGCCCTTATCCATGTCCTATCTGTGGCAAGCGTTTCCGCTTCAACAGCATTCTGGCATTGCACACCCGTATCCACACCAGCTCCTATCCACTCACTTGTCCCTACTGTGGCCACCAGGCAGGGCAGCGTGCCAGTTTACGTCTCCATTTGCGCTCCCATTGTCCTGAGGCCCAAACCCGGCTCAGTCACCAGAGCCGCCTACTGCTTGAATTGGAAGAGCGGGCACTTCTGCGGGGTCAAGAAGAGGAAAAGGAAGAGGAGGAGGAGGAGGAAGAAGAAATGGCTGCTCCTATTCTTCCCCAACCTCTACCCACATTCCGCTGCTCTTTCTGCAAGGGCAAGTTTCGCACTGCAGGGGAACGCGAGCGCCACCTTCGCATCCTCCATCAGCCGTACAAGTGTGGGCAATGTTCTTTTGCTGCCACACAGGAGTCAGAACTTCAGTGGCACAACCAACAGGCTCATAACACACCAGCAGCTTGGACACCCACCCCTCCTGCCCCTGTGCCCACCACTACAGCTCCACCCACCCCTCCTGCTTCCACACCCACCCCTTCTTCCTCTGCCTCCACCCCTACGGAGTTCCGCTGCCAGGTCTGTGGTCAAGCCTTCACCCAGTCCTGGTTCCTTAAGGGTCACATGCGGAAGCACAAAGACTCCTTTGACCATAAGTGCCAGGTGTGTGGGCGTGGCTTCAAGGAACCATGGTTCCTGAAAAACCACATGAAGGTTCATCTCAGTAAGCTGGGCCTCCAGAGTGAACAAAGAGGACCAGGACCGGGACGGTCAGCACAGAGTTTACTCGTGGGTTGTGAGGCCCTGTATCCATCTCTCCTCTCTCCTCGGCCAACAGATAAAGCCAGTACAGGCACTTTCCTGGGTTATAGTGATGCAAGCTGTGCTGAACGACTGCAGGCCACAGCTCGCGCCGTGGAGAGTAGTCAGCAGTGGCGGGAACGTTCTTATGTAGTAGGGTCCAAGCTTGTGAGAGAAGATTCGGGAGGGAACCATCGCTGCCCAGACTGTAACCGGACATTTGGTACATTCCAGCAGATGGCCTTGCACCGGCAAAGCCACCTCTCCCGTGAGAGAGAATGGAACAAGGGACAATCACTGGGTTCTCACCTTCTCAGTGGACACTGGCTTCCAACAAATGTGAGAGCTTCTACTGCAGCCAACATCAGCTCAGCTCTGCTGACCCAGAAGGAAAAAGGCAAGTACAGACAGAGTCCATATCCTACTTAGCAGTTTTATGGGAACGATTGAGCTGGGTGGAGGTGACTGACTCTGGTCACGGAGAATAAGAAGCAAGACTTTCATTTAGTTTGAGGCAATGGCCCTGGGCTTCATGGCCAGAATTGAAGATTCAATTAATAGAATTAAGTCTGCTTTGAATTTTGGAAGACAATTTGTGGTGTTTTTTCTTCAAAAAAACCCACAGCTCTATAGTTGCATGCATGAATGTAGGCATCTCTAGTGAAATTATATGCTTTAGTGAATCCCCAAGCAAACAGAAGCTGACACAAGCTCTACACGGTATAAACCAAAACAGGCCATCTTGCTGCAAATTTGAATGCATAATTACTGTTTACATGCAGCTGTTTACAGATTCAGAATAAGAAAACTAATACAAAAGTCTGGATACCCTTCAGCCTGTTCTTTGTAATTCTTTGACAAAAATAACAAATCTTTTGTGAAGCCAGGGAAGGTTCATTGTCTCCTCCTTTTCTCCTTCTCCCCTCTACCATCACCTCCTCCTATTCCTGGAACTGTTTAACCTCCTTTGTAGGGGCTGATTAGAGTGTGATATGTTTGGGATCTTTTCCCTCAGATTTTCAAAAATATTCTTCTTTGGGAACTGTGACATCCACCCCAAACCTTTTATCTTTATTGCCTGTAAATATTTTATAGATGATATAGAAGTTTCTTTCACATCATAATTATTGTGAAATATATGAACATTTTTCAACTTCAGTTTTCTCAGTTTTGGAACATGAGGTTGGACAACAAGTGGATATTTAGTTATTTCCACCCATAAGCTGCTGTCATACAACCCCAAATATAATAGAGCCAGATCCATTCTTACTGGATTGTTTTTCTTCAAAAATGATTCACCTTCTTACTTCCAAATGTATCTTGTGAATATGGTCATTATTCCAAAGCACTTTCTATCAAAATATTTCAATGTTTTCTCCTTCTGATAATATTCACATGCACATAATTATTGCATAAGCAACACTATGATGTGGATAACTAATCCAGTGTCAACTAAACTTTTCAGCAGGCTCTTTTGAAGATCTAACCAGCTTTCATGCAACTGTAACAGATTTTTTGGGGGTCTTCCAGATCTTGTTGACTTTAGTAATCCATGCAACTTTCACTACTTAATAGTGTTTCTCAAAATTAAAGTTGTTAGCTGAAAATGTTCACAAATATTATTTATAACTTTCTCTGCTTTAAAAATAAATAATGTTCATTTTCAAATATTCCAAGCCTGCAGCTGCTTAGAAGAACTGTTGGTTGTTGAAAATAAACAGAACAATCACAATTTGAGAAGTTAGAAGGTTTAGAATATTTGCTTACCTGTGGAGTTGTCTTCACTTGAGTAACTGTAAGCCTAACAAATAAATCTCCTTTTGGAACTTTAACAATTTGATGATAATAACAATGAATTTCGTTTGAAATTAAAATGTTGCTGGTTATTCTTAAACAACTGCTCATAACTAATAAGCATCAGTTCAAATTTGCAGAACCCTTGTTCCTTGTAGAAGTTGTATCATCTTCTTTCTGTTCACTAAAGAAATTATTGAAATAAGCAGTTTGACCAGGCATGCATAAACTTTCGCATGCAACTTATATTACTAAAAGCTGAATGAACATTATTTGTGTGTTTCCAGTCTCAAAGTGACAGAAAATCACATTGGAAATGTTTATCAAAAATGATCACAATGGCAAAACCCCCTGCTTTGTAAGGCACATGTGCTCATAGATCTAAACTGATTTGTGTTTTACATGCTAAAAAGTCTTTGTCCCAGAACACTTCCTTCCCAAACAATACAGCAAGAAATAAAGATATTAGACATGTTTGCATAATGTGGCTGACCCAGCCAGCTGCTCTCCTGATTACTCATCCCATATACTGCATGATTAAGAGTCAGCTGGGAAGCAGCCATTTTCTATGCCTCCCAAATTACTCCAAAGGAAAATAGAACGTGTGTTTTGACATAGGATATTTTTGGGGGGAGCAAAATCTCCCACCCCTAGTTTAAAAATCCTCGGTGTTTCAGTTGAGAGCAACACTGAGCAGAATCTTTACTCCTTTGAAGTCTGAATAAGATGATGTCATTTGTTCCTGACAATACCAACTTGTAAACATCTCTGGGCAAGCAAAATTTGGATTCCCAAGCTCCATGATTGCCAAACTGGTTTGATGGGATGTACCAGATAATACATGTGCCATATAAATAAAATATCCCTCTTCCACACAGGTAGAAGATATATTTCAGTTGCCCTGATACACTTCCCAAATTGCCTCTTCCAATGCTTTTCCCTGCCCTTCAACACACTACTGCTTTGACATTATTACCTTTGCTTCCTAGTTATAAGAAGTTTGATTAAACAGTTCTGAGCCTCCTTGGTGAGAAATAATTTGTTATTAAATGAGATTAAATCTGTGATGTGAAAATGGACTACTTTTCATACTATTTGCCTCTTTGAAAAAAAAAACCTATGAGGTTGGAATCACATCAGGTTACACAAGAGAATTTGGCCATGTCATTTTGTATGGTGGATATGTTATGCCCTCAGGTGGCAAGAGCTGGAATTTATCACACTAGACATAATAATTAGGAATTAGGCTTTGAGATGATATAGTTGGGTAAACTGTATTCTTTCCACTAGGGGCTGTCTTTAACAAAACATTAATGCAATAATGGAGGGCAATACCTTCCCCCTCATCTGTCTCTATTATATGTGCATTTCAACTTTAATTCAAGACCAGAATAAAGCACATTAAAAACATTTTGCCAGATTTTTTTGAATTTTTAAAATTTTGCTGCTGGATGAAGCTGCTGAAGGAGATTTGCTCATTCACAAGCTGGTTGTCATGGGTGAAAATGTAATTGCTCTGTTTGGCTTTTCTGAATATTTGCATATCTTTACTGCAGAACTTTAAACAGAACTCCTATAGTAAAACATAAAGGAACTTAGAGAAAATGGATAAACACTGAAATTTGGTGTTGTTTCATTTACTCTATAAATAAAAACATCTAAGGTGGGGTCTGCCAGTATGGAAAATAATGTCCATTTCCATGTTTTATGAACTATGATATGTACGGCCAGCACTTCTTTGAACATTTGGAGCTGTCAGCCTCGTCCCATAACAATTGCACAAACTTTGGCTCCCCTCATTATATTGAAGTTGCCACTACACAGATTTAGAGTCATGTTAGGTTCCTTCAAAATAAATAAATGAATTATTAATATTCCTTATTCTGGAAAAGTTGTAGACCCATTTCAAAAAGCTCTACAATCCTCAAAATGTCTTGAAAGGGAAAAAGTAGTGAATAGTGAGGTTTTCTTAGAATTACCGTCCTGTCAAATCACTCCCAAATTCAACATAACATTGTCAATGAAGTTACATACAACCCCAGGGCAATATCTAAGTATCTACTGGCCTAACTTACATTGGTTAAATAAATAAATAATTCATGACTCCATGATCAGAAAAGCACTGAGTAAAAACAGGATTCCTATGTTCGCCCCTAAATTGCATAGAAATGTTCTGGCAGGATCAGAAATGAGCATTTGTTGCTAGAAAACCACAAAATATTACTGAGTTGAAGCAGTTTGCTATTTTTGGAATGGCCAGAAATCCTACATAACTATATGATTACATTAAATTAAATTAAGTCAGGTAGTGGAGCTGCAACTAGTTACTGAATCTGAGGGAGTGATTACACTTTCAATATTCTTTCAACAAGAATTAGGCCCAGTGCATTTTGTGAAATTGCTTAGCAATGTTTTCAATTTTTGTGGGGTTTTTGTGTGTGTGTTTTAAAGTTTACAACGCAAGTGTTTATTTGATTGCTTCTCTTGTAGAGGCTTTTTTGACAGCATATTTTATAATGCATTTCATTTTTATATGTCATTTTTTGCCCTCCAATATGGTAGCTAAATAAAATAAAATAAAAAGATGTCTATCTTAGTTTGGAAACTAAAAGGAAGGGAAACTCAGCATTTTGTTAAATTAGATTTCCTTTCTACATCTGTCTGACCCATATGAAACTCCTATAATATTCACAAGATATATAAAGATTCAGAAAGCCCCAATGAGATCAATTACTTTTGCAAAACTCTGGAATGACTTGGGACATTATGATCTCTACGTTCACAAACTCCTTTAGGATTATTTCCTCTATCTATCTTTCATTCTATAGAGAAGAGAGAAGGAAACATCTTTACAATACTTAAGAATAGTGATTGGAATGACTAGGAAGGACCACTTCATCCTCCCTTCCAACTTTGTGAGGAAGGAAAACAACAAAAAGAGCTTTAAGATAGTCAAATGATTCCATCTTGCAACAAGAATTTACTTTCTCTGCTCTCACCATTCCTTTTTCTTGCTCTGATTTATACAGAGATGAACACCTCCACCCCAAATCTTTTAAAAAAATTGTTGCCTCTGAAATAAGTACTACCCAGAAAGTTGTATGGGAATATAAATTCCTACAGTTAGGGTTAGGGTTAGACATTTTTTTTTTATTTTAATGTTTGTTCATATAACAATAAAAAAAATAGAGAAAAATACTTAAAATACAATAAAATGTGACTTTGACAAATTCAAGCAACCTCAGATGTCCTCAACATTGCCAACATCTCTCATTTGTACATTTTTCCTTCCTGCATTTCTTCTTCTAGAAAGTGTTCCCATTTTATTGCATCCTGTTTTCTTTTCCTAAATAACAGTCATCTTGCTGAAGGCAGATCCTTGCTAATAGTGCATTTTATTTCAGTTTCAATTTTATTTCAATTGTTTCTTTATTGGAAACTTAGAACAACATAAGTTGTTATTAAATACACTCAGTATAATTCTTTATACAAATTATAGTTCAATCATCTTAGATAAATCTAATAAATCTATAAATCTAAATCTATAGTGATCTAAAATAGAGATCCCCAATCCCTGGGCCACAGCCCACTATTGGACCATAAGCTGTTTGTAACCAGGCCGCAGAAGTGGCAGGTAAGTGCCCGCATCTCCCACTTGTGCGAACAGCGGGAACTTGCCTACCAGTCTCATGGAACCATTCCCCCCCTGGCTTTGCTAGAGAAGTAAAATGAGACATTGGTAGCATTTGTGCTTCTAAGCCTTTTTGAAAAAGAAACTGGTTCTAGCAAGCAAATAATATAAAACAATATTAAAAATATGAAAATATTGAAAAGAAATAAGAACCACCAACCAATCTTCAGCTCATATTAAAAAAAATCTTTTTGTCTTCACTTTGCCTTTTGCAGAAATACAGAGTCAGTCACGCTTGGATGGATCCCGACGAGGCACCGGGAAAGATTGTCCATTCTGTGGAAAGTCCTTCAGATCTTCCCACCATCTCAAAGTTCACCTCCGTGTCCACACAGGTAAGAGTCAGGAGCGGAAACATGGGGTAAGTAAAATACGGAAATAGGTGATAAGATTCATTTGTCTATAACTTAACCTTTCACATTAAACCATTTCTTGCAATCTAAATGATGCTGTATTGGAACTGATCCTCTTGAAGGTATATTACAGGAAGACCATTTGGTTTAGACAACAAATTTCAGTGTCCAAGTTGGGTTAACAACACTCTTCCTTCCATTAGCATGGTACATAACCAGAAGTGTTTTCAAGAACTGGAATTGCTGAGTTCCTGCTCTGAGATTCTTCACAGTTGTTGCAAGTTTATTTGCATTCTCTTGCAGTGTTTTTTTAAGTACTTTCCTTCTCAATTTGTATTTGCAGGGCCCAGAGGCAGTGGCAAGTGAATGAAAAATGCTGACAGCAAGTTAACCTGCCTTGTTCATGGGCCTCTTCACACTGAGCATCACCCAAATCAAGTCAATATGGATTAGCCAACTGAAATATTGGCTAATTAAAATATTCTATACTATTAAAATATTCTTGTTCATTCTAGTAAAGGTTTTGCAAGAGAACTTCTGTAAAGATGTTTAGGTCTTTCTGCAGTCCTCACTTGTGTTATGTCGGGGTCTCTCTTAATCTCTTTAGATACTTTTAAGGCAGTATTTCATGCTCCCCCTTTCCTACCTCACAGACTTTATAAAGAGAAAAGACAATTCCCAAGTACGATGCTCTACTTTGAATAACAGACACACACACAACATCATATGAGAGCATATGCACCAAAACAAATTCCTTGTGTGTCCAATCACACTTGGCCAATAAAGAATTATATTCTATTCTATTAACACCAATACATATATACAAACATACATATACACACATCATATTATGGATTGTTTTTCTTTCCTTTGCTCATTAATTGCACAGAGCGGGTTTATGGCAAGACCTCTTCCTAAAATATTACAGAGAAGATATTCCCTCTCTGAAAGCTGTAATACAGAAAGCTGATTTTGTTCATGGTCAAAAATGTGATATTTTTATTCTGTTTCATGGATTGGGAAAACTGAATCAGTCAGACACCTAAATGGAGTCTCTTGTCATATGTTGCAACCAACCAGGGAAAATCACACCAAAGAAAAATAATCATTGCTGCGCCAATTAATTTCTCCCCTTTTTTTCCCTATAGGTGAGCGCCCATACAAGTGCCCTCACTGTGACTATGCTGGCACTCAGTCTGGCTCGCTCAAATATCACCTGCAGCGCCACCACCGGGAGCAAAAGAATGCTGCTGCAGCTGCTGCAGCAGCTGTAGCAACAATGGAGCAGTGCCACATGCCCCTGGCCCCTACTGCAGTCCCTGCCTTTCCCCCTACGCCACTCACCAAGAGTCATGGGTCCTTCCTTCCTCTAGGTGGCATGGGGGCAGCTCGGTCCCGCCAATCCCGTCGCAAGTCACTGCTAAACGGGAAGGCTGATTTCCAGCCATTGGATCTTTCTCTACGTCCAGCCCTGGCAGGAGGAGCCCTCCACCGTTGCCAGTTTTGCCCCTTTGCCACCTCAGCTCCTGAGCTTATGGAGTTACACCTTCAAGTCCATCACAGCAGGAAAGCTCGTACCCGCCGCTGCTCTCACACAGCTCCTAAAGCCCAGGTGATGTTGGAGGAAGAAATGGTTGAGCTGAAAGAACCAGAATCCCCAAGCCCAAAGGGGGAGATTTCCAAGACCCAGAGTTTCTGGTCCTCTGAAGATCAGGAAGACTCTCGCCGTCTCAAGGTGCCTCAGGGGAAACCGAGTTCTGAGGGAGCAATAATTGGCAGCCTTTCTTCTGAAGCTGCACTGAATCAGCAAGAATGGGAGAAACTATCACAAGACTCCGAGGAGCCAAAGCCAGAGAAGGAATTGTCTGGTGCACTGTCCCCAAAAGCACCACGTCAGGAGGCTTCAGAGACAGGCCAAGATCTCATGGAATTACAGTTGGAGCCGGTACAGGCCTGAGTCTACTCTGCATATATAAACCAGTCCCGAATCTGTTTAGCTATCATGATTACTCTCGACCAAGGGACCTGGGAATTGTGGCTCTGTTCTATCTATTGGATAATAATAATTCCAGGTCTTTGAGAAATGCAGATAAAAATGCCAAATCCAGTCTAAATAGCTGGCTGACTGTGTGACAAAACTAATAATAATAATAATAATAATAATAATAATAATAATAATAATAATAATAATAATAATAATGCATATAGAGCTACATTTCCCAAAGTTCATAGGCAGGTGCTTTGCAGAGCTCATAGCATAGTGGCAGAACACATGCTTTGCATGCAATCGAGCTCCTTATTCCTTTCTATCTTCAGAATAAAAAAGTATCAGGGCCGAGAAAAGTCCCTGCCTGTGATCTTGACTGGAGGCTGCCTCCGAGAATAGGCAGTAAGAGGCTAGATGGACCAATGTCTGCCTCAAGAAAAAGCTCTTTAAGGCAGTGAAAGCAGTTTCAGACCTGTTTTCATATGTAGTGTAGATTTGCAGAGACAGCTTGTGAGTGGTCACCTCACATACAACAGGGTCATGCAGCCATCTGCAAGAGGTTTTGGAGTAAGACGTAGTAAGAGTTACCGACTATTTTTTGAAATAATTCTTTCTATTTTTAACAGCAGCAAGACAAACATAGCAAGATACAGGGATTACCTGCCAAGCAGCTAAATAACAGCACAAGAGCTCCAGGAGGGAAAAAAAAGACAAAACTACAACATAACCAAGTACTGACCCTGGAAGGCAAAAGCTGTAGCTGCAGTGGAGCACTGGTTAAAGGCCAGAGAAAACATGGCAAGGAGATTCAATTCATGCCTTGAGTTGATGGGGGAAATTGCAGTTCATCTGAATGGGATTATAATCCTCTGCTTGATCAAGAAAGCTGTTTGCTGGGGGCTCCCAGTTGCAAAAACAAAATATCCCAATGGACACCCTGCAGAAACTCCCCGTCAACATGAAGAAGACGTGTTTAAAGGATATGCTGCTGGTACTGGTTTCCCTGTCTCCTCTCCATGCACTGGATATTTGAAAGGGCTGCTGTAGCAGTTCTATTTAGTCAAACAGGGTTTGGAGGTGATTATCATTGGGGTGTATTAGAGTTCAACCCCTTGTTTTCTCCTCAGTTCTGAGCTTGATGCTGCTTCTTTTAGGTTCCACTATCTGAGGACCTGTCCCCTTGGGGATCCTACTGTTAGGACGTGGAGGGTTGCTGGGCTTCATGGGGACAAGACTCCTGTAGTAGTTCTTGGAAGTTTTCTTTCTTTCTTTTTAAGGGGAGCATTTCTGCACTTGTAGCTTTTCTCACCATAGTGTTCATGTGGTGGGAGAAGCAGAGCTTGTCCAAATTATCTATCCTCCAATTATTCATAACCCAGGAGCCCTGTCCCCATTACCCTGCCATATCTCCTAGAGCCAGGGCAGTCTTCACCGACCATTCTTGGCCCAAGGGGATTTCAAGCACCTGGGATGTGGCTGTCTCATCAGATCCAGGAGCTTAAGCCTCTCATGTTCCCGTAGCAAGCTACCTGATGCCAGTATCTTTATCTCCGTAGCTACCCAGCAACAGAGCTGTGTTTCTGTAGTGACCTGGCACATCAGGGTGCTTGACAACTTCTAGAGTTTTCTATTTTTTTATTGTTTTCTTGTAGAAAATTTGAAACTGGAAATAAAAATTACATTGAAAAATTATATATAGCTTGTACGAGTCTGCATTTTAAAACAATGTCAGGCAGCCATAGCTTGTGTTATGAGAGTCTAATTGCAATTTTGTCAAATCTTCATTTCTTAAAAAAGCCTTTCCCTTCCCTTGAAGGATTAAATCGAATTTCCTGAGAACCATAAACATAAGAAGCTAGCACAACTGAGTTTCCACTTCCACTTATTTTAGCTGCCTCTTCTTTCTATTTGAGTTGCTGATCCTTTCTTTTTCCATTTTTTTAATCCTCCCTCTTTTAAACCCTTTTCTTGTAAATCACACAAACAAGCACAAAATTTGCAAAGGCATTCATGATGGAGGTGAGTGGCTGGGACAAATGAGGAAACAAGCATTTAGTATTGGAAAAGCAATGATAGGGAATGATATATTGCTTGCTTCTATTGCCCAAAAAAGCTGCATGAGGCCAGCTGAAGCTTGACTCAAAGGGAATATTATTTTCTAATGCTGAATTACTAAATTCTAATAATCTTTATGATAAACTTGATAAAAAGTAGATGGGCATTAATGTCCACATTTAAAAAAAAATATCTGAAACAGCAAAAATCATTTTCCAATTCTGGTTCTTTAAGCACAGAATGCATTTCTTTAAATAGCAAATGCTGCTCTTTGTGTGGGCTTATAGGCAATGTTTTCAATTATATTCTTAAAATCTGATTAAAAACAGATGGAAAATCTGGCCATAGAAACTCACTTAATACATTAAATCATATTTTACTGAGAAAATCACAGTTATTTCAATGATCTCATTGAGCTCAGTCATAAACAGGGTTGCCACATGTGGCCAGCAAAAATCCAGGCAACAACTAGATGGAGCAAAGGGATATACAGCAATACCTCGATGATTGTTGTTAATTGGTTCTGGAAAGTGCGATGAGTATCAAAAATGACGAGTACCAAACAGTTTTAAAGAATGGGAATAAATGTAACACATTCCCAAACCAAAGACAATGCACATTTTTAAGGCAATATGTAAATAGATAGGGTTGTTTATTATTACTTTGCATGAGAAATAAACCTAAAAATAAATAGATGCTTAGATTAAATTAAATAAAAACTTTATTTTACCTGTACTGATGAAGGATAAAAACACAAAAATACCCAAAATGACCACACAAGACTGCAAGGTGATCTACACAGGGCAAGACCTACCAGGTGATTAATGTGTAACTTCATTTTGGCTGGAAAGGATAGCGTTGAGTACCAAACAAACAAGTATTGGGACAAAATATTCTTGTGAAAATGTGCTGAGTACCAAATTTGATGAGTTTCAAAGCAGTTGAGTACTAAGACTAGAACTAGCCGAAAAGCTCAAAGCAGTTGAGTACTAAGACTAGAACTAGCCACAAAGCACATTTTCTAAGCCACAAAGATTATATACAAATGTCATTCATGTCTCAAGCTACCCCAACTATATGAAATCGTAGCATAATAGATCTGCAAACCTTTATTTGGAGTGAAACTTAATGGGATTTACATTGGAGCCAACATCTCTAGAAAAGCTATGCTCAAACTGCAATTAAGCTGTATCTTAAAACGGTGGTAGCACTGTAATTCCCTTTCTGGGTGCCAAATGTGAAGCTATAAATGTTAGGGTTCCACCCTTATAACAATTATGAACCAGTTGCCAAGGATGTGAATTTTGATTACATGACCATGGAAATCAGTGGTGTGATTCAAAAATTTTTACTACCGGTTTTGTGGGCATGGCTTGATGGGTGTGGCATGGCTTGGCGGGCGTGGCAGGGGATACTGTAAAATCTCCAATACCACCTCTGTTGGAGATGATGCTAAGATTGTATGTGTGAAAAACAGTCATTTCAGTGTTGTTGTAAACTAAAACTGTATTAAGTCAATGACTACCTATACCACTGATGGCAAACCTTTTCGGCACCAACTGCTTAAACCGGAATGTGTGTGTGTGTGTGTGTGTGTGTGTGTGTATATACACACCGGAGCACCAGAAACCCAAAGACCAGTTTGCTGGTGCAAGTTTCTGGCGTTCCAGCGCGCATGAAGATCAGCTGGCCAGTGCACATGTGCATGCCAGAAAACCAAAGACCAGGGGGCCAGCGCGTACATGTGCATCTGCCAGGTGGTCTTTGGGTCTCCAGTGCTACGGCACATCCGAAGACCAGCTGGCTGGCATGTGTGCCCACAGAGAGGGCTCTGCTTGCCACCTCTGGCACATGTGCCATAGGTTAGCCATCACGGGTTTAGGGTTTCCTGCCTAACCAGAGGGCTGGACTAGAAGACTTCCAAGGTGCCTTCCAACTCTGTTATTCTGTTCTATTTTAGATCACAGCAAGCTTTAAGACTTTGTTCCACATTGTTGAGAGAATGAAAATTTAAGTGGGCAGAGGTATAGTATCTCTGAGCTCCTTAGAAAATTGTTGGGATATATGTCGATTTGCAATGACATAAAAGCAGTATAGGTCCGTGATGACGAACCTATGGCAAACGTGCCAGAGGTGGCATGCGGTGCCCTCTCTGATGGCACGTGAGCCATCACCCCAGTTCACCTCTGCCGCACATGCGCATGTGTCTCCCACTGGCCAGCTGGCCTTCAGGTCTCTGACATGCATGCGGGGATGTGGGGGTCCATGTGTGGGGGTACATGGGGGGTCAAGTGCCCCTGCTTGGGGGTAGGGCATGCATGTATGGGAGGGGCATGCACATGCGTGGGGATGGGGCGTATGTGGCAGTTGTGCATGCATGCGGGAAGGCATGTGGGGGGGTCACATGTGCATGCACAGGGGGCACTTTGGGCACTCGGTCTGGAAAAGGTTAGCCATCACTGTTCAAGAAACTCTAATTCAGTCAACTAGGTTAGCTACTGTTAACTATGTCCCAACTATTTTAAACAAGGAAATGCTGTTATCTGCTCATTTCATCAGGAGAAGTTGTAAGGACAATACCAATAATTCACTAATAACACACTAATTGTTTATCATCTGGGATAGAAATAGGTAACAGGAGTCAAATTCCACCTGATCTGAGATGCTATTTTCCAAAACAGCATAGCCTATGCTACTCTGCCAATCTGCTTTTTTTTCTTGCCTTGAAGACAAAAATGACAGAATAAATGGGATACAGATAAGAAGTAATGCACAGTAATGTTAGCATTAATAAATATGAACGTGGGATAGAAATTTATATAAATACCAATAAATCCCAGAAAGTTCTGAGAGTTCATTTATCCGATACCTGGGGGAGGATGTATAGTTTTTGTAAGTAGCAAAGCTTGTATTATCTAAGCCCTTTGTATCCCCGATGAGTTAAATTTCCTTAACAATATAAGCCAGGAAGATCTGGATAGACGGTAGCGATCCAATTGGCCAACGACTGTTGCACTTGGTGCAAAGGAAACAAACGCAAAGCACTGGGGCATCTTCCCTGGAAGCATCCAATCACATGTAATTATCAGAAAACAATCGGTTTGCAGAAAGTGGAGTAAGACGGAAGGGGTGGTCTTAACGCCTTTTCTGGTTTCTAGGTGAAATTAGGATACTTCACGTGGCCGGAGGAGAACTCGGGAGCCAAGATCCCGGGAGAATTAGGTAAGCCTAGGGAAATGTTTTTTGGCTGGATCCTGATATATCTTAGCTTGCATTTTGGATTTTGTGGTGGGAACGACAGAATTTCTGCAGGATAAAGATGAAACAACTACTCGGATCCAGCGCGCAAGAGGTTCTTAGATTTGAGCGTGGGATTATTCTTAGTCTCCAAAATTGCCGCGCCGCTACCAGTCTTGGGCTGGCAAGCGCCGGAAAAGGCAGGGGCACATTTAAGGAGGCGGAGGGGTCCTTATTACTTCTTTTCCGCTTCTGATCCAATACAGCCTACAGTATCGAGTTTTAGAATGAACCAGAGACCAAAAGAACTTAGCACAAATTAGTCCAAAAATAGTTGGCGGGCGTTTTCTCGAACTTACATGTAAAGGTTTAATACATGTAAAGGTGGCTTATCCATAATTATTAAATATTTTATAGCAACTTCCCAGTCGCACCAAGGCTGCTGACAAGAAACATTCTTAAGGTGGAACTGAAAATGCAAAACGACGAAGAACAAAATGCAAAACCTCAGCACAAGATTTCGCAAATAGTAGTAACACGTGTAAATTATAAACGAACATCCATTACTTTTAAAAGATTGATATGATTATAATGGCAGGTAGTTACAAAGGATAAAACTAACTTTAGAATAATTAGAAATATGTTTGGCTTGCTTTTGTTGAAGACCTTTGGGTTCTATCTCTTAAGTATGGTGTGCCTTTAACTTTATTTAAAACTTATTTTAACAGTGTCTTGATAAAAGACTATTTTCTTGTGTTTACATTAATGAAGCATCTCTTCCCCCGCAGATTATTCTAGAAGCTTATATAATTATTTCTCAAATAATATTAAGGTAAAACTAGGGAGATACTTCTGTTCCCAACTCATATTTTTCCCCTATTTGTAGAAAAGGATAGTAGATAATAAATATTTACACATTTAAATATTTATTCAAACATTTAAATTCAAACATTTCAAATTTAAGAATGGTTTATATTATGGTATCAGCAAGGCAGCAAAACAAATGTTAAAAGATACATTATGTTATTCATCTGCTAAGGACTTCTGTCTTGCAAAGTTGACCCACTTTGGTTCACTCTCTAGAAAAGGAATCACATCAAGTCAGTGTTGGGTTTTCTCCATGATGATCTATGATCTATCCCTTACTTGATTCTTCAGGTCTTCCAATATGGCATCCATTTCTGCTGTAACTTAGTCCATCCACTTAGCTGTTGGATCATTCTTTTTCCTTCTACTTTTCCTACCATTAGACCCTTCTCCAGATAGCTAGCTCTTCACTTAGTCTATCCAAAGTCTGATGATCTGAGACTGGTTATTCATGCTCCAAGTAAGAATTTTGGATTGATTTGTTTGATACATTTGTTGAGGTTTTTTTTTTCTGTCCACAGTACTCTGAGGAGTTTTCTCCAACAAAGTGTTCATTCTCCAATTTGTCCCAAAGGAGCTTTTTCAAGAGACAATTGGATTTCCTTTGTTTTTTCTTGAATACTTTCGCTTGTCACCCAAGAAGTTTCTTCAGTTCTCTTGAATGAGAAGCGGAATGTCTTCAAGGAAAGTATAGTTGTCTCTTTAAAAAGCACCTTAGAGACAACAATGACCTGGATGATTGAGAAGCTCCGTAGACATGGCCCAATCTAGTTTCTAAGTCCTAACTTTTGCTTCCATAGAGTGTCATGAAAAATACCATTGCTTACCCTATTTTGATCTCTGCAGGTATAGTATAGATCATGGTATTTGAATATCTTTTTCCAAGGCCTTCATGGCTTATTCTATCAAGTGCTATCAGAAATTTATTTTATTTTCTTATGTATCACATTTTAAAACCACCCATCTCATCAAGGAATTGCTTGTTTTTATCGATGTTTGACCCTGAAAAGTAGAAATTATTTACCATTTCAATATCTTCATTGTTAATTAACTGGACCAACTTGAAGCAGAACGGGGAAAGTCTAGAGCTGCAGTTAAGGGCACATTTATTTGACTATTCTCTTCTTTGTTTTCAAGTTCATTTTCATTCTAATGTGTTAAGAGAGGGGAAATTAAAATTAATATGACTTCAGTAACAGAAAGAAAGTGAAAACTTCAAAATGCAGTCTGTAATTTATAGCCCAACTGCAACTCACAGCAGAGCCTGTGTAGTGGCTAAGGTAAGTGGCACTGCAAGATCTAGGTTGAAGTACATCCTCATCTAAGGAAATTCACAGGGTGAATCTGGGTCATCTCTCATCCCAATTTACTACACAGGATTATTGTAAAGAAAAATGTGAGTGTGGGTGTGGGAGGCAACATCCCTGAGCTCTTGAATGACAGGTGGGATATAAATTGGCCCAGGTATCATGCCCAGAAAAGAGCAATCCCGGGAATGGTAGTTTAGCAACATTTGGAAGACTGCAAACTCTATACCCCCATGATACCTCATATCAAGCTCTTATCATTTTTTTCTCTGTTCAGTCTTGCTCGATTCTCAGAAACTGCTTGGACAAGTCCCTGCAATTTTTCTTGACAATGATTTTCAGAAGTGGTTTGCCACTGCCTCTTTCCTAGGTTGATAGAAAGTGACTGACTCAAAGTCACCCAGGTGGCTTTGTGCTGAAGGCAGGACTCAAACTCATGTCTCCCCATCTCTTCCCTAATTCCTAACCATTACACAAACTGACTCTCTTTTTAAATGTATTTAAAGTTTATTTCATATAACCATATATAAGACTTTGCTGCTGTATAAGGTGCCAGTAAACAAAGGTGATTAATTACATCATTTTTCCATTTAAAATCTATGGTGGAAAACCAGTATCAGCCAACAGTTTCAATTGCAACCAGTATTGTCCAGTTTGCTAATCCCTCGCCTGCTTTGCTTGTTTGTGATTTAGCACATTGCCTACACTTAAGCAACTGTGAACTATTCTGTAAACTGTGGCTAAACAAACCATGTGATCTGACAGCACAGCTGCAGAAGAGATGCATCTGTTATAGATAAATAAACTAGAAGCAGATATTTAATACCATTATAGAGGATGGGGACCCCCTAACTCCTTGATCAAGCAAGATGGCATTCTAGTCACTTTTGTCACTAAGGACTCTCTCTCTCTTTCTGGTTACAAACACTGTATTTAGAGCAGATTAGTGGAGTTTTTCTACACTGCTATAGTTGTCTGATTGTTGTAGAATCAGTAGCAAGTATTTTCAATTCTATCCTTACAAGCAAATGATAACAAAACCAAGTTTTAAAAGGCAATCTGGCTTTGATGACCTTATGGAATATTTAATTATGGTCAGATAATGGGATTTTGTTGAAAGAATGAGATCAATGTGCCTATAGTTAAATATTCCCCCCTAAACCTTTTCTGAAATTTCTCAAGCAGGCAACTGAACATCCTTACCTTATGGAGTGAATATCCAGTGTGCACCTAAAATTGCTTGGCGTGTACTTGGCTTTGGGAAAGAAATGGCTGCTCTTGAATCAGCATTCAGTGAAGAAGCTATGGCTGACATTAATCCTGCCTTGGATAGAGAGAACTTGGCAGCAACAGGTGAGGAAGAGGAATCTACCAAAAGACCTTAAATGTAGCTTGATTGGAATTTTGAGTTAAAGGAACTGTGTGAAAGGGTTGGACTAGGACTGAGTGTCAAGGTCTTGTCTGCCCTTGGCCCAGCCTACCTTACAGGGTTGTGATGAGAAAAAGTGGGAGGAGGGAACACTTTGTACACTCCTTGAGTACCTGAACAAAAGACAGGATGTAAAATTAACAGAAATGCTGTTCTTTCAAGACTCAGGTTGGACCAGAAATGTTGATATTATTTATATAAAAAGCAAACACACAGAGACATATACATCCTGTTATCTCAGAATATATTGCAGTGCCTGACCTAATACTAGAACATTCATATTTCTTTAAGAAATGACTGAATGTATAATAGAAACATACAAATCAACTAATATTAAACACAATGTAAAAATTAATAGCCTGAAAAAGCCTGTGAAAATAACGTACATTTTGAACCCAATGTTTAACTGCACTAAGGATGTCTATGGCTGTCTATTATCTATCCATTTTGGGTCCTGCCGTGAAAAAAACTAAACTGGGATTAAACATTCCTCTGAAAGAATCCATAAAACTGGTTTGGGAATGTCATTTCAATGTGAAACGGGCTGTACACAATCAGCTTGGGTAATCCTTAAGGCCATGATAGTGAACCTATGGCACGCGTGCCACAGGTGGCACACGGAGCCATTTCTGAGGGCATGCAAGGCATTGTTCTGTCAGATCCAGTGTGCATGCGCGTGCTGGCTAGCTGATTTTTGGCCTTGATTTTCGGCCATTTTTCACCCTCCAGAGGCTTCCCGGAAGCCTCCGGATGGCGAAAAACACACAAACCAGAAGTTCGGAAATGGAACTCAGTGATTGACACCCAAGAGAACTACATACATCCCTGTGGTATCTAATTTTACCCCTCTGACTTAAAAATAAGCCGAGGTGGCGCAGTGGTTAAATGCAGCACTGCAGGCTACTGCTAGATCAGCAGTTCAGCGGTTCAAATCTCACTGGCTCAGGGTTGACTCAGCCTTCCATCCTTCCGAGGTGGGTAAAGTGAGGACCCAGATTGTTGGGGGCAATATGCTGACTCTCTGTAAACCGCTTAGAGAGGGCTGAAAGCCCTATGAAGCGGTATATAAGTCTACTGCTATTGCTATAAATAACAATGGCCGCGTTCAGATACCATTTTGAGACAAAACTTCACAATTACATAATGGCTTGATAAAGTTTATAAATTCAGTCAACATGTTCCATAAGCCAAGGAACTAAACATGATTTATGATCTTGAGGAATTCTACCATTTGGCAGCTCTCTTTTTAGGCAGGCCATAATAACATCTACCTGTTTGTCCTTTGCAGAATGTCCGGAATTCCAGTTTAATGCCAACTCTTTAACAGGACAAGTCAATTATGCATCCCAACTACACTGGGAGCATGTGTCTTACATGGTTAGGACGTTGGCTTGATGAGCAGCAAACTCATGTTCGAGACCCAAGTAATGCCTTAGGGTGGGGTGAGCTCCCGTCCTTTACTCCAGCTACTGAATGAGATATAAAAGAAGTCCCCAATTGGGCATCCCTCGGGCAACAGTGATATCACTGGCTAATACTTTCCATTTGGAATCGCCTTGGGGCCTCCAACACAAGTATGATGCAATCAGCTGCACTTTCTTAGGACTAGTTTGTTCCTCTTAATCCTTATACCCATAGCCTGAAATGTTAAAAAACCTAGGTATATATTTGGAGAGTTCTTTATTACAATACAGTTTTATTATATTCAGTCTATTAAAAATGGAGTTTGTCTAACAATTCAACTTGCAGGTTTAGACTAAGGGAAACTATAATGTCAAAAGAAGAAAAAAAAACAGGCTATCTCTCTGGTTTTTACATACAGGATAATTTTGAAGAAACATTTAGAGAAGCACATTGGAATTATTCTGGCCAGGGAGCTATACTATATGCTTGCTTGATTGTATAATTTAAGGCTTGAAATTGATGATACCCTAATTTCCTTGTTAAATGCCAGCGGTCTCAACATTTCCATTACCAAAATAACTCTATTTTCTTCAAATCATATGATGAGTGTTTTAACATATCAAGCTTTTATAGCTGCACATAAACAAGAACAAAATTTGGCAAGCTTACTTTCCAGAGCAAATTCCCCAAATGCAAGGAATGAAGTACCATATTTTTCGAATTATAAGACGCACCTTTTTCCCTCAAAAAAGAGGCTGAAAATCTGGGTGCGTCTTATACATCGAATACAGCATTATTTGCCTCCTGAAGCCCCGCCCACTTCACCAAAATGGCCATGCAAACCCTTATGGAGGCTTTCAGAGAGCTCCTGGGGCTGGGGAAATGAGAAAAAAATGGGTCATTTCCCCAGCCCCCAGCAGCACTTTATAAGCCTCTATAAGGCTATGCATGCAATTCTTTTGACAAAAAATGGGCCTGTTTCCCCCACCCCCCCAGGAGCACTCTGCAAGGCCCCCCCCCAAGGCTATTCATGCCTTTTTTTAAAAAATGGGCCTATTTCTGTGAAAAATGGGCCGTTTTGGGAGGTTTGCGGAGTGCAAAAACTTTTTTTTCCCTTTTGGAAAGCTCTTTAACTGATTGATGAGAATTACATTGATTAAGTACTGTGCCAGCAGAAACAAAGTCTTAGGTGCTGCAGATTGTCAGCGATTTCCTTCTGCAGCACATGGATAAATAAACCTGGAAACATCTACCTATCTACCTACCTACCTACTCTCTCTCTCTCTCCCTACCTACCTACTGTATATCTCTATCTATTTCTCTAACTACCTACCAACTTTTTTAAAAATTTGCCTCTTCAAAACCTTGGTGCGTCTTATACTCTGAGGCATCTTATACTCCGAAAAATACAGTAGATGTTTGTTTCTCCTACAATTAAAGTACATTTTTAAAAGGTAAGGTCAGTTTTATGCCTAATGTGCTCTCAAAGGCTCCAGGTTTTATTTTCAGTGTTTTTAATTTTTGCAGATAATGAAGGTTTGGCGACTGATCAGCTGACAACTACAGAGAAAGTAGCATTGAAGAATTCAGTAAATGCAGAAGCAGTTTGGGAATATCCATGGCAGTCAGACAAAGTTGTGACCAATCTTTCAGTACCCCACCAGGATGGAAACATTTCTGTAAAAAATGAAGAAGCAAATAGCCAAAGTTCAAAGCAAATTAATAACCACGACAACCAAAACAAAAATCTGTACTTTTGTGATGTAAGGCTTAAGAAGGACTTTCAGCAACCATCTCTATTTGCCCAACATAAAAATGTGTTCTGTCCAAGTAAAGTGCTCATGCAGAACAAGCAACTTAATTGGGATCAATTGGAAATTGGCAGCCCATTGGTGCCAGACCAGAACAGACAAACTAAAAATTGTTCAATAGGTGATCAATGTGGAGAAAATAACCAAAGTCTATCCTACCTTTCCCAATATTGTAAAAATATTCTTCTAAAGGAAAACTCGGCTTGGCAGCATCAAAACTCCCAATCAGAAGCAAGCAGTCTGATATCAGAAGCATGCAATCAAAGCACTTTAGTACCTGTTCCTCTTCGGGCAGAGAATATAATAGAATATATTGATGAAGCAGTTGGTCCAAATCCAATACAAGTGACAGACCAGAAAACTGAGACTAAACATCTTCATATTTGTGACCAGTGTGGAAAAGAATACGAGTGGCTTTCGGAGCTTATCCAGCATCAGCTATTTTTTGGAGGAGAAGCAGATAGACAGTGCCAGCTTCATATGGAAGGTAGAAATCCAAGTCATTTAGCACCTGTCCCTATTCTCTTCCAGGGAAACAATATGTGTGCAACCTTTTGGGAAACTTTACAACAAAAGTCAAGGGATCATAATACTCATGCCAAGATTGGAAAGGATTTCTGCAGGTTCTCTCTACCCAAGAGGCATACACTACCTAGGGAGGAACTGACTAGACAGAATGAGTCAAAAATAAATAAATCTAGTACCTTATCATTTGTCCCCCTTGTGAGAAGAAATACATTTGCAGACTCTTGTGAAATGTCTAACGTAAATTCAATGCTTACATGTTCTTACACAGGGAAACAACACAGTGACCAATGTGGAAGATGCTATCACTGTCTTTGTGCTCAACAGCATCTTGATAATTTTGAATTGAAATCAGATACAGATGAACTGTTCAATTTGGGAGCATACTGTCCAAAAAGTTTAGTGCCCATTCCTTCGTTAGCAGAGAAAATATTCAGTGAAAACTCAAAAATCCCCATAGAACAAAAGAACTATGCTAAGAATCTGAACACATTTAACTGTGATAAGAACGATTTCCAGCGTCATTTGTTGACCAAACATCATCTACATGTTCCCTTGGGAGGGGAAGCAGACATACTGGACCAACTTAAAATACAAGCAGGCAGTTTAAGTCGATTTCAAATAGAAAGAAAAATTATAGAATCTTCTGAATCAGTTAAACCTCAATCAAATCTCACAACAAACCAAGGTTTCCAAATTAAGACGGAATGTGAGAAGGATTTCCAATGGTCCTCTGCCCTGACTCAACATCAAGTTGTGAACTCTGGGAAAGTTAATTGGAAACAATGCCCATCAAAGGTAGATGATCAAAATGATTCATCACCTGATCTCATGGATCTTGACCAACCTGCCCATCTGAAGACAAACCAATTGACTGAGAAACACAAACCCTATGCGTGTGGTCACTGTGGTAAAAGCTTCAAGTGGCCTTCTGGCCTTGTTCGACATGAACAGACTCATTATAGAACAAAACTAATAAAAGGCAAGTGCACTAAGCTCAACAAATCATATATTTGTGGACACTGTGGGAAAACTTTCCAGTGGCCTGAGCTTGTCCAACATAAATACATGCATTCTAGAAAAAAATTACTGCGAGCCAAGGACACCAAACCCAACAAATACTACACACGTAGCCAATGTGGAAGGAGCTTCCAGTCGCTTTCTCAACTTGCCCAACATGAACACACTCATTCCAGAAGTAAATTAGTGAGCAGAAAGCTCAAGCCCAAACCCCATATCTGTAATCAGTGTGGAAAAGGCTTCACGTGGCCTTCTGACCTTGCCCGACATCAACAGACTCATTCTAAAAAAATAATATTGAAAGGCAAGGGCATCAAACTCAAGAAATACTACACCTGCAGTCAATGTACAAAGAGTTTCCAGAGGCCTTCTCAACTTGCCCAACATGAACACACTCATTCCAGAAGTAAATTAGTGAGGAGCAAGCTTAAGCTCAAATCCCATATCTGTAATCACTGTGGAAAAGGCTTCACATGGCCTTCTGACCTTGCCCGACATCAACAGACTCATTCTAAAACAATAATATTGAAAGGCAAGGGCATCAAACCCAAGAAATATTACACACGTAGTCAATGTACAAAGAGTTTCCAGAGGCCTTTTCAATTTACCCAACATGAACACACTCATTCCAGAAATAAATTAGTGAGCAGCAAGCTCAAGCTCAATAAATCCTGCATCTGTGATCAGTGTGGAAAAAGCTTCAAGTGGCCTTCTGACCTTGCCCGTCATCAACAGACTCACTCTAAAAAAATAATATTGAAAGGCAAGGATATCAAACTCAAGAAATACCACACATGTAGTCAATGTACAAAGAGTTTCCAGAGGCCTTCTCAACTTGCCCAACATGAACACACTCATTCCAGAAGTAAATTAGCAGAAAGCTCAAGCCCAAACCCTATATCTGTAATCAGTGTGGAAAAGGCTTCATGTGGCCTTCTGACCTTTCTCGACATCAACAGACTCATTCTAAAACAATATTGAAAGGCAAAGGCATCAAACTCAAGAAATACTACACCTGTAGTCAATGTACAAAGAGTTTCCAGAGGCCTTTTCAACTTGCCCAACATGAACACACTCATTCCGGAAGTAAATTAGTGAGTAGAAAGCTCAAGCTCAATAAATCCTGCATCTGTGAACAGACTCACTCTAAAAAAATAATATTGAAAGGCAAGGACACCAAACCCAACAAATACTACACATGTAGTCAATGTACAAAGAGTTTCCAGAGGCCTTCTCAACTTGCCCAACATGAACACATTCATTCCAGAAGTAAATTAGTGAGCAGCAAGCTCAAGCGCAAACCCCATATCTGTAATCAGTGTGGAAAAGGCTTCATGTGGCCTTCTGACTTTGCCCGACATCAACAGACTCATTCTAAAACAATATTGAAAGGCAAGGGAAAGAAACTCAAGAAATACTACAACTGTAGTCAATGTACAAAGAGTTTCCAGAGGCCTTCTCTACTTGCCCAACATGAACACACTCCTTCCAGAAGAAAATTAGCAACAAGCTCAAGCTCAACAAATGCCATATCTGTAATCAGTGTGGAAAAGGCTTCACATGGCCTTGAGACCTTGCCCGACATCAACAGACTCATTTTAGAAAAATAATTTTGAGAGGCAAGGGCATCAAACTCAACAAATACTACACATGCAGTCAATGTAGAAAGAGTTTCCAGAAGCCTTCTCAACTTGCCCGACATGAACAAATTCATTCAAGAAGTAAATTAGTGAGAGGCAAGTATACCAAGCTCAACAAATCCTATATATGATCAGTGTGGAAAAGGCTTCACATGGCCTTCTGACCTTGCCAGACATGAATGCACTCATTTTAGAGTAATGTCACACAGAAATAAACTCATGAAGCTTCAAAAGCTTTTTGCGTGGTGTGGAAAGAACTTCCAGGGGTTTGTCTCCCATTGTTCAACTTAAATGCTCTTATTCATGGAAAATAATGACTAGAAGCAAACGCACCAAGCTCAGGAAGCTGCACACCTGTTATGGAAGTGGAAAAAGCATCCAGTGGCCTAAACCTGTTGAATATCAGTGTGTTCATTCCAGAAAAAAAATTAAGGCAGAAATGTATCAAACTCAAGAAATTACACAGTAAAGTTACAATTACATTGGGAAACTCAAGAGGTAGCATTACCTTGTCCAGCATATCCATGTTTATTCCAAAATAAAATTAATAAAAGGCAAATGTACCAAAGCTTCTGGTGTCCTGTTTTTTCCAGACATGAAAAGATTCACTCCTAAAGAAATGTTAGCCAGTGACAAATATATTAAGCTCGAGAAATTCTCTTTGTCTTCTGTATGAAAAAAGTCTCCAGTAACTGCCTGAAGCTTTCTAACAATAAATCTGTCAAGATTCATTCCAGGAAAAAGTAATAATGGGTTTAGCCTGCCCATTTGTCCCAGCAGAAGGACTTACTGCAGACCCTGTCAAGGAAATTTGGCTGGTAGAGTTGAGGAGAGCCTTTTCTATTGTGGTTCCCACCCTGTGAAATAATCTATTGCCAGTGAGATCTACCCCTATACTCTGGCCTTCCAGAAAGGCCTTAAAACCTGGTTTTGCCAGCTACAGTATTGGGGATTCTCTTTGGTGGAGAAGATTGACCCAGTAAGAAGAATACCTCATATCCTTGGTTTTAGTTCTTATATAAGTCATTTAATTTTTAAATTTTATTTTTTAAAGAAATATTTTTCAGAAAATATATTAATTTTTAAATCTTAATTTTAAAGAGCCATGGTGGCATAGTACTGCAGGCTAATTCAGCTCACTGTCAGGAGTTATGTCCTCCGTGACTCAAGGTTGACTCAGCCTTCCATCCTTCCGAGCTTGGTAAAATGAGGACCCAAATTGATGGAGGCAGTATGCTGACTCTGTTAACCACTTAGAGAGGGCTGTAAAGCACTATGAAGCGGTTTATAAGTTTTAAGTGCTATTGCTTTTGCTAATTTTAACTCTTTTATGTCTTATCTTTGTTGTTTTATAAGCTGCCCTCTCATACTTTTGTTGAGATGGGCAGCATATACATTTATTAAACAAGGCACAAATACCTCAAACTCAAGAAAAAACCACATAGTTGCTATGGAAAAAGCATTCTATTGGCATCCTGGCCTTGTCTAATAGAAGTGCAGTCCTTAAGTACGTCTTTTGACTGCTATTTGGTTAAACATATTCATGGGGTGCAGATTTAAATTATGCCATTTGTTGGTATTCATTCATGTTTTGTTCAGCTACTGAAGCACCAAAAAGCTGATAAGAAAAGCGATGAAGTAGAAGAGAAAGAAGGTAGCCGAATAACAAAAATGCATATGGGAAATGATCTCTGTCTCCTGTCTTTCCATAACAACTTCTGGACAGCACTGCAAAGCTTATGCTCATATAACAATTTGTGAATGAGGAGGATGTCGTACTTACAAAGCTGAGCTTTGTAATCTTCCTCTTCCAAATAGGATTTATAAAATTAAATTCACAGAAATTGCTTCTGATTTCTCTCTGATAGGAAAGCAGGTACTGTATTATCTACTTTTTGTGTTAACTTCATAACCAGGATCAAGTTTGAAATCTATACTGAATTCTTTTGAACAAGTCAAAATTAAATCTGATCCTAAGTGTCACAAGTGGAAGGATCCAACAAATGTTAAGAAGGATGATGCTTCAGTCATCACTACCTGGTTAAGCCTAATTTTTGGCCAAAGAATTCGAAATGGCCTCATTGCTCAAGTTGATAGGTTCACCTAGCATTCCAATTTGTGGGAAGAGCAAGCTTCCTGCTTAACCCAGATGATCCAATGCTCCTTCAGTGATTGAGTATCTGTGCAACCACTGGATAGAGAACCATAATTCCAGGTATAAAAAACAGGTGATCTAGCATTTCTACTATCCAGGCATCATTAGCTTTATAAACTCTTAGCATTTTTCCATGCAGTTTTCATATCTGCACATGCATTCATGGTTCATATACCACACTTTTCCTGTTAATTCTTCACAAGAGTCAAGATCAGTAAAAAAGATATACAAATACTTGTATTTGCAGATCCTGTACTCTAGATGGGGAGTATCAAAACTGTGTTTCAGAAACCAACCCATAAACTTGGAGAATGAACCTTCACTTAATTTTCACCCTCAGATTATCAAAATTCCCAGCACATTTAGAGAGCATCAGATTGAGCAGACTATTGTAGTAGCAGATTGCATCTATTACTTTAGAAATAAATTGATTTCTAGTAAGAATAATGACATTTGGTTGTATCTCGGTATGGTATGTTTCAAAATGGATTGCAGGTAAATCAGGCTTTTTCAGAAAAAGTAGGATAGTTCAGAAATACAACTTACTATTCAGCATTAGAAGGAAGTATGTTTTGGAATGCCTTTGTAAAATCCCAGTTTTGAATGGAAGTTCTCCACTAAATAGTCTTGCCAGAACTTAAAACTCACTTTTAAAAAGGTCAACACTCTATGATATGGTGATCATGAAGAATTTTACTGACATAGGCATCACATCGTGCATTGCATCACTGAGCTGCCTGTTACTCCCACTTCAAAAAGAAATATCTTCTTTCCACAAAGTTTCATTTCTTGATAGGGAATTGAAAGTTTACATTAATAATGACATCATAGGCAAACTACAAGGTCATAATCAAGATTCAAATTATATGTGTAGGTGCCTTCAGGCAATGTATAAAGAGGACTTAATGGGGGCTTTCTGCAACATAAGAAAAACTCTGCTAATGGCTACAGTAACAGGAAAATAGGTCAAAGGCGGTGAGAATTAAGCTTTGGTATTTGATTAAACTAGCTATTCAAATTTAGCGACATTAAAATGTGTGGACTTCAACTCCCAGAATTTTCTAGCCAGCCATGGTTGGAGCCAAATTGCCAGGTTCGAAAAAACATTGGGTTAGATGATCTCTGAAGTCATTCTAACCTTAAGATATAGATACCAGGATATATCATCCCTAAACTTAAAATGTGCATACTTTTGAAATGCAATATATTTTAAAAATTGTAATAAAATATTACTTTAAGAATGAGATTTCAAATGAGCTGTTTAGTTCACTGTGCAGTGGTTAGAATGCAGTACTGCGGGCTACTTCTACTGCCTGCCTGCAATTTGTCAATTCAAATCTCATAAGGCTCAAGGTTAACTCAGCTTTCCATCCTTCCCAGATGGGTAAGATAAAGAACCAAATTGTTAGAGGTAATATGCTTGCCCTGTAAACCCCTTAGAGAGGGCTGTAAAGCACTGTAAAGCAATATATAAGTCTAAGTGCTATTGCTATTGTTAGTTGTGTCCTTCCTAGGCAATACAGTGGAAGCTGGATAATTGCCAGTTTATCAAAGATTGCAGCAGCCAGTAAAGGTGCACCTTTCATGATAAGTATAAATCTCATCACTGTTGTGAAATATCATTTATGTTTTCCCTTATAAAGCTATGCAGCTATAATAGAAATGTCCTCAGATAGTGGAACACATCTTACCAATTTAGAACATAATGGGTATTGACTTCAGGCCCAGAATTATATACATTGAGAAAAATTGTGGCCTTTTCAGCAAGAAGTGACAATTGCTGCTATAGCCATTATCCATTGGTGAGAGATTGTCTTCAACTTCCATTACTGCCTTCCAGCAAGGAATCCTGGGTTATCTTTTCAAAGGTGTTGCCCTCTTCTCCTTATGACATAGTTTTGGGCCTTTTCTAAAGACATCATGTCCCCTTCACTCTTGCAGAAGGAATGTCGGAACTGGAAAAAACTTTTCTTAGATTTTCTGCATATGGAGAAACAGCTACGCACCGGAACACTATGTCTCAGAAGAACTTCCTCAAGATGTTGAAGGAATGTGGTGTGATGGATGGAAAAGTCGTGACCAGCACTGATGTGCTCATTGCCTTCAATGAAGTCAAGTAAGCTTGGAAGGATAGTGTCAGGAATATGGCAAACAAGCTTGCAGGGACTATTGAAAACACTAAGATTACTAATTGTTCACAGCAGACTCTGTTTAGCTCCCAAATGCTGTTTTCTGCACTCACAAACAGAGGTGGGTTGCTAATTTTTTTACTACTGTTTCGGGCATGTTCTCATGCGCACTTGCGCATGTGCGTAACACTTTTGTGCATGCACAGAAGCATCCAGGTGGGTGGACGGAGTCTCCTGCTGCCGCTACTGAACCAGCAGCAGCCCACCACTGCCCACAAACCATACTAAGATGATGTCCTGCCTGCATTTGCCAAAATCTTTTTGTGTCACGAACCTCTCTGGAAATCTTATGGAAAATACAGAGTCCTCAGAAAGATGTATTCAAATGTGTAAAATAAAATGCATGGATAGAAATTATAAGGAAACAAATTGTATTCCAAATAGTTAATCAAAGTATTTTTTTAATTAACATCAGTAATATAATAGTAACATGTTTCTTCAATACAAGACAATACCACTTTGTAGAGTCTAAACTGTGAGATTTATTGAAGCCAAATATTTTTGGAGTCTAGAGACCGTACTTTACTGTGTTGCTTACTTGAAAAACTAAATTTCAGTTATGGATAGTGAAAATATAGTTGAAACCCTTTTCCCATCCAGGTTCACAGACCTCTAGAAACTGTATTTATCCATGAGATTAAAGCCTTAATCTTAGAGGCTTATGTGATTTCAGCCATCTGTGATTTACAGCATTGGTGCACAATGTTTGAAGGGGCATAAGTATAATTCAGTTCTTAAGTTTCCAAGAAGGAACAAAGATAAATTTTTCATTCTCTTTTTACTTTGTTTTTAGGGATTTAGGTAGCAAAAGGAACGAGACTTGTAGAGTGCTAATCACCCCCATTTTCAGTCTTGAAATGCCCCAATCCCAGAATGCGTTGCATTTTAGACTGACTTCAGCCATTTTTCAAAGTTTTGGCAGCTTTAAGGATGGGTATGAGAGTTGCAGGCAAGAATAGGTTGCTTACCGTTGCATCACAGCTTAGGGGAAAATGAAAATCCACTAACATATGGTTAATTGATTTCCCCCTCTGTCTCCTGCAGGTTTAAGGGGGCCAATCACATTAACTATATTGAGTTTTTGCAAGCTATTAAATTGCTGAGCAGAAAGTACTTTGAGGAACGATCTCCTGAGGAAGCTCTGCAGGCCATATTGAAGCTAATCGAGGGGAAAAAGCCATCCAACCTGGAAGAATGAGCAAGTAAAGGTTTCTTTGCATCGAGAAAGACAGCCTGATTTCAAAACTCTATACATTTGAATTACTTGAGTAAAAAGATGTAGTTTTTTTTTCCAATGAGTATATCGGAAATAAGTAAGGAATGGGGTGCAAGGAACAGAATTCAGTATCTTGCGAATCTAAGTTTTCTTTTCAAAGAAAGAAATGTTTTTAGTCTCTTCGTTTGCAAAGATATATTTGAAAACAGGAATGTAGTAAAATGTCAGAAACCATATAAATGAAGATTTCCAGTGAGGGAATCGTGTCCTTCGTTGTAGGCAAAATAAATTGTGAAAACAAAATACAAATAAACATTTTCTTTGTATAAAGTACACAAATTGGTGTGCTACCAAATTTACCTATTAATAGAAAATTGGGAGAGCTGCAATCCGAAATTACAGCAGATTGGCCTGGAATGAATCTGGATTTGATTTTGAATTAAGTTTTAGGTCTAACCCATATGTAAAATTTTCAAGTGCATTTGTTGTAATTCTATGGTAAACTGAGGAACACAGGCAATAGCAATAGCAATAGCAGTTCGACTTATATACCGCTTCATAGGGCTTTCAGCCCTCTCTAAGCGGTTTACAGAGTCAGCATATTGCCCCCAACAACAATCTGGGTCCTCATTTCACCCACCTCGGAAGGATGGAAGGCTGAGTCAACCTTGAGCCGGTGAGATTTGAACCGCTGAACTGCAGATAACAGTCAGCTGAAGTGGCCTGTAGTACTGCACTCTAACCACTGCGCCACCTCGGCTCAAATACGTTCCCATGAGAAAAATTTGCACACGTGGCAGTGAGACTGGAGAAGATAGTTGAACATATAGGCATCTAGCATAAAGTGACAGCTACTCTACATTGCAACACCCAACAATGCCAAAAACTGTACAAATCCCCAGATGTTAGGTAGAACTTGTAGCATCTTTGGAGAACCGCCCTTTATCCTTGGATGGGGAAGCCTATGAAACACTTTTCCTCTGGTATTCTGTGTTCAGTGTAGGTGGTGTTTAGGATCACCCATCCAGGTCACTGAACTGGGCCACCTTGGCCCAACCAAGCTAACTGTACTCTGAAGAGCTGCTTTAAGCCAGAACAAACCAATAGAGAAATTCATGCTGGGAGATCATTGCAATTAATCTTGGAATGATCCATAACCAAACAGAGCATGCTATTTTTGCATGATTAGCATTCTTACAGCAGATTTCGGTACCCACAAACACAATATCACAACAGCCTTCAACACTGACCAAAAAATAGCCAACATCTTAAGAAACCCCAAAGACAAAATCTAGCTAGAAAACCAAGGAGTCTACGAAATATCATGCAAAATCTGCCCTGCAACATACATAGGACAAACAAACGGGGGAAATAAATGCACGCATCACAGAACACAAGAACGCAGTAAGAAAAAAAAAGGAAAAAACTTCCTCCCTTTTCCAGCACCTTAAAGCTACAGGAGGAGCCGCATCGCTATATTACAACGTGCTGTCTCGGAGTATCAATACTCCGAGACCGCCATTGACACTTTTGCCGCTGGAGGGTCCCGTAGTGATGGTGATCAGGAAGACAAACCATTGCTGGTCTCAGGGATATCGCAAAATCCCTGATAGACCCAAGGGAAGTGCTTCAAGCCAGCAGTAAACAGGCAGCCCCTAGGCTGATGAAATCGGGACGCTCCGGAAGGAAGGAAGGAAGTGAAAAGAGAAAGTGAGTCCATCTAGTGAGGTATTTTTTCTATTTTGCTAAAGACTGCCCAAAGAAATGTTTCTTTAAAGCCAAATTAGATCCTTAAACAAAAGAACTGAGTGGTGAAAATAATCCTAATTGGATCGCTGTGGAAAGGTTTTTTTTGTAACTATTTTTTGTGAATTGACGTGCTCGTAATGTTTTTCATCTCTCCTTTTAATGTGAACGGATTAATTTTTTTTCTTCTGCTTCTTGCTTTATTTTTTGACTTCTGGATTAAAACCTTCCTTTTTATTTTAACAATTCTTCCTACTACTTGTTATTAAACCACACTAAAAGAAATCTAAAGAACTTTGTTCCCTATAGGTGAAAATTAACTGCCACTCGAGGTCAGAGGCTGGAGTTTTTGAAACAACGTATCTCTTTTCTTTCCTTATTTGACTTCACTAACTTTGTAGCTGAAGGATTTGCAACTTGCAGAACTTTACAGAAACTGATAAAGAACCAAAGGCACGAATTGTTTTCACAGGTGCCTCTGAGAATTATTTTGGCAGGGAAAGAAAGAAGAAGGGGGAAAAACAGAACTCTTCCCCTTTGAAAAGCATAAAAGAACTTGTGTTCAAGTCAATTTAAAATAAAAAATAAGAGAGGCCTGGAAGGCTAGAGTGGCAGTCACTATTAGTTTTTTTTTTTCTTTCTTTCTTTCTTTCTTTCTTTCTTTCTTTCTTTCTTTCTTTCTTTCTTCTTTCTTTCTTTCTTTCTTTCTCTCTCTCTCTGTGTGTGTGTGTGTGTGTGTGTGTGTGTGTGTGTGTGTGTGTGTGTGTGTGTCTTTTCTTTCTTTCTTCTGTTTTGGAAACATGGATCAATACTTAGATGAGGAAACCGTAAAATTCCAAAATATCTTGGCTGGAATTCAAAATATTGGAAGGATATGGGAGAATTGAAAAGAAGTTGGAAAGACTAGTCTTCCTCACAGCAAAAGAGGATGAGGAATTAAAGGGGATTATGTGGTTGTGTCTTTAAATATGATTTGAGGTAAAAGCATGTTCAAATAATCGTAGTCAAATGAGAATTGTGGTACATTGATAGTAAGTGTCAGCTTCTGCTTTGCTGCTGCTTCAGCTGCCATGAAACGGGAGGGGGGGCGTGTATGTGGGAGGGTTTTAATTGATGTGCTGGAGGTCTGCTGCAGGAATGTTCTAGGATGTTCCAGTCGTTGGGGTTTACGCATGCGTACGTGTTTCCCGCCTGCATCAACGGCCTTCACATTCCATCTTGGCCTGTCTTTTTGAAGTTATCTCACACCTGACATTTGAAGGACTTATGATTGGACTGGAGCTTTGATCCTAAGGGGGGGAACGGGCTTTGCCATATATCAATTGCTTTCGCGCCATATTATTCAGATCTTGCTTCACTACTGCTCGCTTACCATTTATAATTAGTAAAAGTACTTTGGATTTCCAACCCATGGAGTCTCTTGGTCTTCTTTCCTAATTATGGAATGGAGTGGGGCGTGACAAGAAGCAAGATCTGAATAATATCCCTTTCCAGGAGATTTACGTCTACCGAGAAGGGACATAATGTCTTCTCCGACCAGAGAAGAGGAAGGCGCCATGGGAGGGACGGATTCCAGTGAACTGGGACCTACCGACCTTTCTTTACACCAGCCCAGCCCGTCTGACCGACCTCTGCACGAAGATTTATTTCAACTACAAATTTCCAATCAGCCTGAGCCTTCCCCCCTACCCCGTTGGTCAACTTCAGTGGGGCAAAGAGAAATAGAGACAAGCTGGAATGCTGGACTCACCCAGAGACCACCTCAACAAACTTCGCTGGAGCCAGGGGCCGTGAGGAAACCTCAGGCGGGTGATTTCCCTGACTATTGGAGCCAAAGAGGCGATGAAGCTGAATGGAGAAATTATCAACACCAGGGCCCCGTGAGAAAACCACAGTGGAGTGAGTTACCTGATTATTGGGGTCAAACATTTTTGGAGGACAGGAGGGGGGAGGAGGAAAGAGACTGGAGAAGTTGGCAACGTCACCCACGCCAAGATTCTCCCCCACCCCCCCCTCGGCCTGTATCACCCCCTGCGGCTAGAGGTTTTGCTGATCAAAGGGGACCTCCCCCCCAGGCCCCCCCTCGACGACATCGGATGGCTAAAATTCCTCCCTTGCCTGTGCGTTTTAATGGTGCTTCAGCCACCCTTCCCTCCTTTCTTATGCAAGTCTTTAACTACATGGAAATATATGGGCGGGACTTTGAATCTGACACTTTAAGGGTCAGAATGGTCCTTTTATCTTTGGATGGTGAAGCGGCTACGTGGTCAACGGCTTTGCATATGTCTGGTTCTCCCCTCTTGGGGAATTTCAACCGTTTTATGGCGGCTTTCCGCCAGCGTTTTGATGACCCGTTAACTGAGAAGCGGAACAAATTAAAGTTTTTAACCTTTGACCAAGACGATAGACCAGTCGCCCAATACATCCAGGAATTTCAATGTCTGTCTCAGTACATGAGAGGCTGGGGGGAGGACGCACTTCTGGACAGATTTGCTGAAGGCTTAAACGCTGACATTTATCAACAATGTGTCAATCGTAACCTGCCGAGGCGTTTAATCACTTGGTTTGAACATGCTGCTGACGCTGAGCTTGACTTAATTCGTCTGCGTTATGCCACTGAAGAAAAAAGGAAGCGAAAAGAAAGGGCTGCCAAGTCCCTCCCCCCTCCTACTACTCAAGCGCTTTCCAAACGCCGAGGCGACGCGAGGGAGCCCCCTTCTGGCTCCTCCCGACCTTTAACATGTTTTCGCTGTGGGAAGCTTGGGCACACCGCCCCCCTCTGTCGGGCGAAATCACCCCTCTCTGCCCAACCCCCTCCCAGACGTGAGGAGAAACCTGCCAGAGGCTCTGAAAAGAAAAAGAGGGAAACGGCTTTCGCTGGGGAAACCAACCCCCCTCCTCTTCCCCAACCTTTGAAGGATGACGCGGATGCTAACTCCTCTTCTTCTGATGACTCAGATGACGACACTTCACCTCACTGGGTGAGTTCAAACAAGGGGCCCCTTCTACTCCCTATTGAATTAAAAGTTCCTCCTGAGGGGACACCTGCCACCCTCCTAGCATTACTGGATTCCGGCTGTTCCCGGTCCATGATCAACCCAGCCATGGTTGAGAAATTAGGCCTCAAATTGCGCACTTTGAAAACCCCTATTGTTTTTTGCCAGATAGACGGATCGGTTGCGGGGGGGGGGCCCGCCCATTTTTTTACTGAGCCTTTGGAAATGAAAATGGGTACCCACACTGAATTAATCTCTTTTGTGGTCGCACCTGGCATGGACAGACCACTTATTTTGGGCATCCCGTGGCTCCGGAAGTGGAACCCTCACATAAATTGGCGGACAGGCCGCTTGCGTATTCGCTCCAAAGTGCCTCCAGTGGGGGAGGGCTCTCCAAACCAACCTGACGTCACTAACGTTCCTGAAGTAGCCGCTAGGGGGCAGGAGAGGATTGCAGGAGAGGAGAAAATTCCGAAAGAATATTTGGATCTTAAGGAAGTCTTCAGCGAGCAATCTTCGGACATTCTGCCCCCCCACAGGCCTACTGACTGCTCCATTGACATTTTGCCCGGGGTCAAACTCCCAAAACCCCGCATTTACTCCATGTCACCCAGGGAAATGGAGGAGATGCGTTCTTTCATTGACAATAATTTGAAACGTGGTTTCATTGAACCGGCCCGACCCAAGGTGGCGGCCCCTGTGCTGTTTCGTGAGAAGAAAGATGGGTCTCTTCGTTTATGTTGTGACTTTAGGAACCTTAACGCCATATGTTCTCAAAACCTCTACCCACTCCCATTGATGAAGGACTTATTGGCGCAACTGGGGAAGGGCCGCATCTTCACAAAATTGGACCTGCGTGAAGCGTACTATAGGGTTCGCATTAAGGAGGGGGACGAATGGAAGACCGCCTTTAACTGCCCTCTTGGTTGTTTCCAGTTCCGGGTCATGCCTTTTGGCCTACAGGGGGCTCCTGCTGTATTCATGCAGTTTATTAATGAGATCCTGCACGATCATCTCTATAAGGGCGTTATCGTATATCTGGACGATATCCTCATTTATACCCGCTCTCACGACCACCACGTCAATCTGGTGCGCACTGTTTTGAAAAAACTCCGTGCAGCCAACTTGTATGCCAAATTGTCTAAGTGTGAGTTTCACCAAACTACTATTGACTATCTGGGCTACCGTATCTCCCCTCATGGAGTTGAAATGGACCCTGAGAAGGTAAAGGCCGTCACTGAATGGGACGCTCCCAAAACTCGTAAACAACTGCAACAATTTTTGGGTTTCGCTAATTTCTACCGTCAATTTATTCCCTCTTTTGCCGACATTGCTCTCCCTATTACTAATTTGCTCAAAACTAAAGGCGACCCAAAACCTAAACCCAGTAAGCCTTTGGACTGGACCATGGAATGCCAGGGGGCGTTCGAAAAGCTTAAACGCCTTTTTGCCGCTGAACCAGTTCTTAAACATCCTGACCTCAACCAACCCTTCGTTGTCCAAGCTGATGCCAGTGATGTCGCAGTTGGGGCTGTTCTGCTACAAGCCAATGACCAGGGTACCTTACAGCCTTGCGCGTACACCTCACGTAAACTCACTGACACGGAACGACGCTGGGCGGTCTGGGAGAAAGAGGCGTTTGCAGTTCGTTGGGCCCTCGCTACTTGGCGCCACTTCCTTGAAGGCTCTAAACACCCTTTTGAGGTGTGGACTGACCACAAAAATTTGGAGGCGTTGCGCACGCCTCGCCGTCTCTCCCCAAAGCAGATGCGTTGGGCCCAATATTTTAACCGTTTCAATTTCACTCTGAAGTATATCCCGGGTGGAAAGAATTTCATGGCCGATGCTTTGTCCCGGTTACCTCAGTATAATTGTTCCAAGCTTAGTATCGTCCAACCGCTCTTGGCGGCTCCGGTGCTCACACGTCACCAGACCAAGGCCCAGAAGGACGTGCCTCACGACCTGCTTTCTGACCTCAAAGCAGCTCTCCCTCAAGACGACTGGTTCCTGAACCATCGGGACGAATGCACCATGAGAGACGATCTTCCGTGGATTGGAGCTAAATTATACATCCCCGCTTCCTTACGTCTTGTGGTCCTTCGTCGCGCTCATGACTCCAGGATGGCGGGTCATTTTGGATTCGTGAAAACTTTGCACCTCGTGAAGAGACAATTCTGGTGGCCCTCTTTAAAAAAGGACATTGAACTTTATGTCTCCAGTTGCCCGGTTTGCGCTACCACCAAAAAACCTCCGGGGAAACCACACGGACTTCTACAGTCCGTCGCCCGCCCCATTGCCCCGTGGAAGGAGATTTCTATGGACTTTATTGTGGACCTTCCCGAGAGCCAGGGGCACACGGTTATCTGGGTGGTTACTGATTTGTTCTCCAAGCAAGTTCACTTCGTGCCTTGCCACAAGATTCCTTCCGCCAAGGCCTTGGCTAAGCTCTTCCTTTCCCACATATACCGCTTGCATGGCGTTCCCGACCGTATTATCTCCGATCGTGGAGTCCAATTCACCTCCAAGTTTTGGAAGGAGTTCCTCACGCGTATTGGCTCCGCCCAGGGCCTTAGCTCCGCCTACCATCCTCAGACTAATGGCGGCTGTGAACGTACTAATTCCGTCCTTGAACAATATTTACGTTGTTTCATCAATTATCAACAGGACGATTGGGTGGACTTGTTACCACACGCTGAAGTGGCCTATAACAATTCGGTTCACTCCAGCACTGGGTTCACCCCTTTCAGGGTCGTTTATGGCCATGATTTTGTTCCTATCCCCGAACTACCTACGGCCCGGCCTCAGGTTCCTTCCGTGGCGGACTGGTGTGAACGTCTCAGTCGCCTTTGGCCCCTCACTCGTTCCACCTTGGACGCAGCCCACAAGGCTCATAAGAAGCAGGCTGATAGGAAACGCTCTCAGCCTTATGAGTACCACGTTGGTGATTTAGTGTATTTGTCTACGAAATTCTTGCATACCACACAGAAGTCTAAGAAATTGGGTCCCAAGTATGTTGGCCCTTTCCCGATTTTGAAAGTTATCAATCCTGTTTCGGTTCGTTTGCAATTGCCCAAACATCTTAATCGGATCCATCCGGTATTCCATATCAACCTCATCAAGCCAGTATCAAGCCTCATCTGCGGCCCGCAGATGACCCTCCACCTGCTCCGTTGCTTGTTGATGGGGAACGTCATTTTGAAGTCCGGGACATTCTGGATTCCCGCAGGCACCGCAATCGCATCCAATACCTTGTGGCTTGGAAACATTTTCCCCCCTCCCACACGGAATGGGTTGATAAGTCCCACGTTCGTGCTCCCCGCTTGCTTCGGAAATTTTATGCTGCTTATCCCGACAAGCCTTGACTTTTCTCCTTTCCCTCTCTTGTTTCTTTGTTGTTTGTCTGTTTTCTTCTGTGTTGTCTGTTTTGTTTAATTTTTCTTCCAGGCCTGACAGCCTTTTTCCGGGGGACGGCCGGATGTCAGCTTCTGCTTTGCTGCTGCTTCAGCTGCCATGAAACGGGAGGGGGGGGGCGTGTATGTGGGAGGGTTTTAATTGATGTGCTGGAGGTCTGCTGCAGGAATGTTCTAGGATGTTCCAGTCGTTGGGGTTTACGCATGCGTACGTGTTTCCCGCCTGCATCAACGGCCTTCACATTCCATCTTGGCCTGTCTTTTTGAAGTTATCTCACACCTGACATTTGAAGGACTTATGATTGGACTGGAGCTTTGATCCTAAGGGGGGGGAACGGGCTTTGCCATATATCAATTGCTTTCGCGCCATATTATTCAGATCTTGCTTCACTACTGCTCGCTTACCATTTATAATTAGTAAAAGTACTTTGGATTTCCAACCCATGGAGTCTCTTGGTCTTCTTTCCTAATTATGGAATGGAGTGGGGCGTGACAGTAAGATATAGAAAGATTTTTGACTTAAATTGTATAATCTAATATGAACTATAAGTAATGACTGTGTTGGATGTTGGATGTTTATTCAATTTGTATGCCGCCCTATTCCTGAGAGAAGAAATGGAAGAAATGCACGAAAGTTATCTGTAACCAATTGGCATGCTTTCTACAAGATGTAATGAAGGATGATTCTTTTTTTGTGTTTTTGTTCAATTAAAATAAAAAAATAAAAAAAAGCTACAGGACATGAAATTAATTTTGAAGGAACCAGGTTAATCTCCAAAACTGAACACTTCAACAAGAGAATAATTATGGAAGCTATCAAAATAGAGAAACACCCCCACAACATGAATAAATGTGATGATACCTCCCGTCTACCAGACATCTGGAAACCATCCCTGGTAAACAAATGAGCCCCACCCACCACCCATGCCGTTACAACACAAAACAACAACGGACCCACAGCCAGAACCAATCTACCAATCATGATACAGCCACACATCCAATCAATCCACTTGCTGAAATGGGGCCAGCACTCCCCCCCCCCAAGATTTGTAGAGAGATGGCAGCTCCGATCACGCTTTAAGCCCAAAACACCAGCCTGAAGATGGCGAGTGGGACCTCGCTGAAATGTTGCCAAGACAATCTCAATCTTACATATGTGTGTGTGTGTGTGTGTTGCATTTGTGCTGATAAATAAATAAAGGGAGACTAGTATAGATCTATTTCAAGCTATTTAGCTCTCATCAGCTAGCCATACCCTTATTGGGAATCAAACCTTGGCTGTATTATATATCAGGCCGTTGTATTAGCCACTAAGCCACAGGCTCTCCTCCTTTATCAGCTAAGCCAGAGAAATAGGTATGTATTGTGTCACAACCCCTGGTATGCCCAAATATGGGATTTAGCTCACATCAGCTAGCCTGTGACACAATACATACCTATTTCTCCTGGATACAGGTATGCAGATCCGAATACACCAAAACCTGCATATATATATAATGTATGTATGTATATACATATACTATATATATACTGTATACACACACACATACACACACGTAATACAGAGAAATTACCAAGCCCCTTAACTTTAGGAACCAGTGGCTCTCCAGATATTGGTGTGTTAAAATGCCAGCAGCCTCAGTCAGTTGCTTGGGTCATAGATTGCCTGTTCTTAACCCGATTCCCTATCTTACAGTAGTTGTAGCCTTAGAAACGAGCACACTTGTGGGAGTGAATGGGTTATTTTATTAACATGAGGTTTTGCAAATTTTAAATAGGGCATGAAGCTATGGGCTGCAAAAATCTGGATAACCTATGGAGGGAAGCAAAGAATTAATATTTTTTAAAAATATTTCTGGCATCTAGATATTGTAGGCAAGAATGGTAACAGCAGTTTAAGCCTTTTGTAGCAGTAGGGCTGAGCAGATAAGAATTGCAAGATGCAGATTTTCAGGCTCCTCTCCCACAGGCTGTCTATTTTCCTGCTCCCAGTTAAAACTGCCACCACTTATCCTGGGAATAGTTTTGTCTGGTGTCCACTGACTTAACTCTGGGCAACATGAGTGAAACAACCACTGACATAAACTGGGCTCCTTACTGGCAAGCAAGGAAAGAAGACAAGGGAAATGAAATAAATTATGTTTGCATCCCCTATTTATTTTTCCCCTATTTTTCAGGTTAACTGTCCCAAGCCTCTTATTATAGGCATTAATAAAATAAAATAAACCTGTCAGTGTTCCCGAAGAACCCAACTCCAATTAAAAACTCTGAGATAGGCATTTTCTCAAAGTTCCCTTTTATTAGAGTGCTTATACTGGCACATCTGGGACAACCCAAATCGGAGAATTCTGGGCTTTCCCTCAGTAGACCAAAAGCCCAAACCCAGCTCCTGCACCCATCAGTCCATAACATGGTCCAAACACAATCCATCCCAACTCGAGACATCACTTCAACCACTCCTCCTCCAGGTGCAGGAATATCATGACCTTGACCGAAAAGAAGAATGTTATTATGCCTAATTACATTCCCTCTACTAAGTCCCCTCCTAATTTCCCAAGCACAAGAGTGTGGCAGCGTGGATGCTTCCGGTGTTAATATGGCTTCCAAAGCTGACAAAACCTTTGTAAATAATTATATACACTTATAATTAAAACCCTTCCTTCCATGTTGTATAAATGCAGTCAGTCTTTGTATTTGTGTGTTTAAAATAAAAATTAAAAAAAACTTCCTTCCTTTCCCCCTTCCTCCCTTTGAAAGCACTACACTAAAAGGAATAAGGGTTTATTTTGCATCACTACTAATATTCAAAGAGTTTTACAACTAACATACAGATCTCTCTATAATCTGTCAAAATGCTAAACTAATGGTCATGCAACAATTATGGATGAGATACCTTATTTCCTCATAATGACTTTTCCCCAGCTTCTTCCTAGAAAATGATATGTAGCTTGGATCTGAAATGCCAAGAACATTTGAAGCTAACCAACCTTCTTACCACAGGCCATCTGTAGTTGAAAGGAAATCAGATTACCAAAGTGAGACCAGCCATGATGTCATAGATAACTTGATAAAGTCACAGTTCCCACTGTAAAGTAAACTCCTAAGCCCCTGGTGGTTCAAACTCAAAGCAGGCCTTGTCCTTCCTAGGAGGAACATATTCAAGAAAGAGTAAGGCAGGGGGCCCCAAGGCCATTTAGGTAAGTCCATTTTTGAACCAATCATTGGAAGAAAGTCCTCTATACCTCATTTCACAGCCTTGCTGGCAGGAAGGGATAGATTTAATCTAGCATGTTTAAGGGTCTTGAAGGCATTTTATCTTGGTTACATTTAGACATTCCCTTGAATAGAAAAAGAGTAACACCCATGGATACCAGTCATGAATCCTTAAAGAAAGTCAAGATGTACAAATAATAATAATAATAAAATCAGTCAGTTATGCAAAGGTTTTTGAGAGGATGAAGGAAGTGGGAAAGGGATGGCTATTTTATATGTAAGAGAAAAATGATTTTAGTTATAAATTGTGTTGCTCTGTTTTTTTGAGGAAGGATTTTTTTTGCTTGGTTACATTGGACAATTTTAATGTAAGACTGATGAGATCCAGAATCCAATTGCCATTCCCAAAGTAAGCTCAGAAGGTTTGCTCTATCTTACGGTGTTTTTAAAAGTTTATATATATATATATATATATATATATATATATATATATATATATATATATATATATATATATATATATATATATATATATATATATATATATATATATATATATACCTTTCTTTTATCAGTTCTAAATCTTGCATTTAGATTTAAAAGATGACCCCATATTATCATTGTGAGGAAGGAGAAAAAGTTATATCTGCATTTTCCATATTGTGCATAATTTTTCTATACTGTATAGCTCTGTAAGGTGTCTCCTTTCATGCCAAGCTAAAAAGCTTCAGGCATTGTTGTCTTTCTTCCTATGGAAGTTGTGGTAGACCCTAAATAATTTAGCTGCATTTCTTTCCGCTTTTTTATCACTACACTTTTTTTTTAAGATGTGGCAACCAGAATTGCACACGATGAGACAAATATAGCCCCATCATAAATGATAAAAGGGCTTTATTATATTGCTGATTTATTTTTAGTCTTTCTGCTACCAAACATGGAATTTTGACCCCCTACTTTTTAAAAATGTATCCTCTCCAACTGCATCCCAAATGGCTCAACTTTGCCTAAGTCCCAATACTCTGATCCAGTGTTCCTCAACCTGGCCTGGGGAATACTGGAAGTTGAAGTCCTTGCCAAGTTGAGAAATACTGCTCTGGTTAATGTCATGAGATCCAAATTATTGAAAATAATTGCAAGTCAGACATGACTTTAAGAATCTGGCAGTACTTTTCACTCATGACCAGACCAGAATTCATTTATAAATGGGCAAAACGGAAAAACAAAATTTTGAGTCCTATTTTATATACCAGCACTACTCAGGTGACCCCGAGGACACAGATAAACCTCCAAGTGCTTAAACAACCCCCTAAAAGGATGCAAATGACCAGCTGTCTTCTAGGAATATAAAGACGCTTCTTAGATGAGAAGCAAAACATCTTCAAAGAAAAAACAAAGTCCAATTACTTCTGTATTTGCTCCATTAAAGAGAATCGCTTCTCAAAACCCACTTGCTTCCCTCACATTTCTTTGAAAGCTGTTCCTTAATCAATGGAATGTATTCAATTCCCTCTAGATTCTTCATTGTTGAAGATTTTTGTGTAACGCTAACGCTAACTACTGAATTCCAAATGATAGTTCATGTCATTGTATGTCATAAGCCTAAAATATTCTACATTGAATTGATAATTTTATTTTTGGCTAATAGAACACCTGAATGATTAATGTGCTAACCATTCATGATTAATGATTCAAGATCCCAATGGAACTGGAACCATAAGGGTCTCTAGTTTGGAGCACTTACTTGGCTGTATTTTGTGATATTTTTTCAAGTGTGGAAATCAGGAGTCCAGGCAGTTCAAATGAATATATAGGTTATGCAAATTTAAACTCTCTACTAGAATCTGAACTACTAACAATAAAACCAAATTGGCAGTAGGTAAGAGTCAACAGAATTCAAGGTGAACTAGATTTAGATCTCTTGTGGGCATGCAGAAACTCAAGACTGAAAATGGGTTTGACCCTTCCATGAGGTTCAGTCTGGTCATCTCCTACACACTTTCTATCATTTCAGAACCAGTAATTTATATGTATTTACAGCTATATATGAGCATAATGCATATGGGATCAAATCCTGTAGAATTTTTTGGCTGGGGCTCTCAGAATTTTTCAGAACAGCTGAAAGGCACCAAGTTACCTATCTCAATTACTTTCCTCCTATCCAGGAGATCTATCTTATGAAATCCTGATAGTGCCATTTAGCAACTAACTCACCTTCTGGCCTTGCTTTGGCCATGATGGGGTGAACATATGAGCAAGTCCTGCAAGTTCTCTTGCTTCCTCCTTTTGTTTCCTTTTCCCAAGTGTAGAGGATGTCAGAACTGGAAAAAGCCTTCCGCAAATTTGCGGTGTATGGAGACACAGCTGCCACAGGCAATGACATGACAGGCAAGAACTTCTCCAAGATGTTGAAGGAATGTGGTGTAATGGATGGCAAAGCAGTGACCAGCACTGATGTGGACATTGTCTTCAATAAAGTCAAGTGAGCTGAAGGGTTGATGTGTGTATATATTTGTGGACAGGCATCCAACCACGACGCTAATGTGTAAATAATGATTACTGCCACATTGCTCTTGTTTTTAAATTGTGAGCCAGATAATTTTGTTTCAGTCAAGGCATATTTTCATGTCTCTTCACTGTCAGAGATGCCTTGGTAGCCATTTCTTAAGGACATGTCCACAATGCAGGGTCTGTTCCTCACCCCCAGCCTATAGTTGAGGCCACGTAAATTCATTTATTTGATCCAATATTAAAGTGATACGTACCTCTTTTCCCCATATAAACCTTCATAAATATACAATCTAGGTGGCTTTAAAATGACCAGGGTGTGTGTGTGACATGAAGGTAACTAGGATCTTGCCAATATGAATTGGGAGAAGCCATGTTTGTAATCATAAAAAGCTGAAGGCAGATCTACTCAGGAAGCAAAATAATGCAAGATAATGTGGTATCCCGATTCAATAGAATTGTGTAGAAGTATAATGGTATGTGGGAATGACCTTGGGATACAAGAGGAAGGCCCACAACCTAGGCAAAAGGGTAATAAGGCAGGTGAGCGGTTTGTAGGTGGGGGGGAAATGCATGAGAAGCATTTTGAATGGGAATGTCCCTTGTTTTCTGGAGACTAAAAAAAGAAGGGAGAATAGAATAGAATAACAGAGTTGAAAGGGATCTTTGAGGTCTTCTAGTCCAGCCCCCTGCTTAGGCAGGAAACCCTATACCATTTCAGACAAATGGTTATCCAATATCTTCTTAAAAACTTCCAATGTTGGAGCATTTACAACTTCTGGAGGCAGGTTGTTCCATTGATTAATTGTTCTAACTATCAGAAAATTTCTCCTTAGTTCTAGATTGCTTCTCTCCTTGATTAGTTCCCATCCATTGCTTCTTGTCCTGTCCTCAGGTGCTTTAGCTTGACTCCCTCTTCTTTGTGGCACCCCCTGAGATATTGGAACACTGCTATCATGTCATCAAACTAGTCATACCCAATTTCAGCAATGTTCTTTATATGTTTTATCCTCCAGTCCCCTAATTATCTTTGTTGCTCTTCTCTGCACTTTCTAGAGTCTCAACATCTTTTTTTACATCGTGGTGTCCAAAATTAGATGCAGTAATCCAAGTGTGGCCTTACCAAGGCCTTATAAAGTGGTATTAACACTTCACCTGATCTTGATTCTATCCCTCTGTTTATGCAGCCTAGAACTGTGTTGGCTTGTTTGGCTGTTGCTGCACACTGCTGGCTCATATTTAAATGATTGTCCACTAGGACTCCAAGATCCCTCTCACAGTTACTACTATTGAGCCAGGTACCATATACCTGTGGATTTTGTTTTTCTTGCCTAAATGGAGAACCTTACTTTTTTCAAATGATTTCATTTTTGCAAGATTGTGTTAATGTAACCTTACAATAATTTAGGATCAGTTCATCCCTGTACATCTTGTCTGGATTACATCACAAATCTGACACCAATTTTCCAAGACTAAGTATTTCATCGTCCTTTCTTTGTTTAGTCTCTTTTATTTAGGTTGCAGATCTTCCTCCTGTCTTCCAAGGTCATTTTAACCATTACAGGAAGGTATCACTGTCCTCCTTTAACTGGCTGCTTAAAAAGAACATGCAAATAGAAACCTACTGTAAAGAATGTTACAGAAAAGTAACATCAGAACTAGAAATTACTTTCCTGGCATGCCATCTTCTGTTTGTAAATAATTCTGCCCCCCCACTATGTTTTATTAATTGGACAATTATCCTCCCCCATTATGTTTGATTAATAGCATAATTGTCTTGAAATGATTGTTTATAATACTATCTTCTTTGTAAATTCTTGGATGCCTTGTTCACGGTTTGTCTTGTACTGAGGGTCAGAGTTGATGTGTTGGTGTATTCCCAGGGCTAAGACTGCTCGCAACATCACATATTCAGAGTTCCAAGAAGCAATAAGAGAGCTGAGTGTTAAACGCTTCAAAGGAAAGTCCGCAGAGGAGGCTTTGCAGGCCACTCACCAGTTGATGGAGGGCAAAGAACCAGGCAATGTAGGAGCGACGGTGAGTGAAGAGCTCCCCATACGTGAGGGATGCAGCCAATCAATGATGGTGCCAGGGATACCTGAGCAAGACATATTCAGATACATTACATTCTTTAACTGTAATCCCTCTACCCAATTTGTTTTTGTTTATTATTTAATTTAATTTATATGGCTGCCCATCATGCCCTGCTGATTTCTCCCCGTATTTCTTGCTCTTCCTTTCTTCCCACTGTAATCACTTTCCTGACCAACTTGCTTTCAAAGGTTGTGGTGCTCCATCATTTATTGAAGGCTTTTAAGAAGAGACTGGTCAGCCACTTGTCTGGAATGGTATAGGGTCTCCTGCTTGAGTAGAGGGTTGATCTAGAAGAAGTCCAAAGTCTCTTCCAACTCTGTTATTCTCTTATTTCTTCTTCTAATTCTTTTTGATGACTAAGCTACTGATCATATCATATAGCTGCAGGGAAGGCCTCTTATAGATTGCAAGCTTGTGATCATCGTTAGTAACATTGCTATAGCCAATTATTTGTGGCTCACCAAACAGCATTGAAACAAAACCAGTGAATTCTTTTTTGGAAAAATTTCACATGATACTCAGAAGAAACCACATTACCTCTCATCCAGGACATGTCACTGATTTTACTCTGCACCTTCAGCTATTACTGAAGTGACAAGAAACCACATTCTATCCTCTCTCCCTCCCCTTTCCCTCCTATGTCCCCCCCCTCCAGAAAAGCACAGTGTTAGGAACAGTTAACATGCTGGCAGAACCCCTAAAAAAGCCCATAATCTAGAATGATTCACCCAATATGGGTCTTCTTGGCGTGAATAAAGCCCACACATCCCATTTGTTGCTTCTCCCTCTAGTTCGTTTGTACTGGCCTGTGAATTTCCCATGTGTTAGAATCAGCTTAACTTCAGCTCATCTTCCCTTCCCCAAACCCCATCAACAGTCGGCAGCTGACACTTTGCAAAATTGTCTTGCAGAAAACTGTTGCAGCTGGTGCAGTAGACAGACTGACGGACACCAGCAAATACACGGGTTCTCACAAGGAACGCTTTGATGAAAGTGGCAAAGGCAAAGGGATTGCTGGGCGTGCAGACTTGACTGACAACAGCGGCTATGTTGGGGCTTATAAGGGAGGTGGAACTTATGATAAGACCCACTAAATGAGGAATGGGACCTCCTGCCTGTCCTCCTTGGCCTTGGAAGGAGATGTCAATAAACACCTGCTCTTAAATTATTGTGTTTAGTGTTTGTGAGACTATAAGTGATTGGTATCTAAATGAGGAAAAGGTTAGAATTGTTCCCTTGTTTTGGAAGATCCTTCATTATCTACCACGTCTTACTCAACAAGGCATAGAAAAAAATATGTCATCATTTTAATACTTGTGCCCCATTTCCTTTCATTGCCGTAATCAAAGACACAAATGTTTCTTCATACTGACTTTGAATGTTCTTTTGTTACAGATTCTCATTTAGATCTCTACTAAAAAGCTTAATGATAAAAAATTAACTTGCATCTTTCACTTGCAAAACTTATGTCTGAGCTGTCAAATTGACCTACGGGTTATCAAAAGATGCTTATTCTAGGTATGAAGATGTTAGGCCCTTAAACTTCAATCATATTTGCTTCTCTATATGTATGCATAAGGTTCAAACCTTTGGGCTACGAATCCTTCACTTAATGCCATCATCTATATTAGCCAAAATCTGGAAGACAAAAACATATGGTTATTTTGAATTTCTTCATCGAAATTCTGGGGCCTGGACTTGAATTGGCTTGTACAGATAATGAAGCTTCATTTTTTAGACATCCTACTCCTTCTTCCATTGTGCTGATTGGATGCTCCAAATAGTGTAGGCTTGAGCCAGATCTATGACTAGGTCAGTTGCATCTTTGAGTCTTTTTCCTGTTCTTAGCCAGGAAATAGTAAAACGGTTAGCCCCAAACGGGAAAAATAGTATGGGATGTAAACATATGTATAATCTTTAGGGAATGCACAGAAGGCATAGCAGTGTCCCACGTGTAAACCTTTTTGAGTTCATGGAGGAGACTGGTTCTTGCTGCCAATGAACCGAAACTGCCAATATTACTGGATGATATCCTAATTTAATTTTAGCTTGCAATTTATTGTAGATTATGTTTTTGCAAGGCAAGACATGAAGTGTAGAAGATAAATGATCTGGGCTCATTTAGTATCCTTAAAAACATTCTGCCAATGCTTTTAAGTAGAGGCATGAATTTGTTTTATAACATGTTTATGTGATGCACATTATGCAACACATTAGTGCCCAAACTCCTAACTTCTCATACAAACTAATGGGAGCAGGAAGTGACAGATGTTGGAGCAGAAGTAGTCATTATCTTACAACTAAAATGGAGCCTACCCTTTATGGTCAGAAGTCTTGATGGCCGTTATGTGAAACGCTCAAGTGATTGTTCAGGACTGCCAAAAGGATGGCCATTCTGGAATCACATTGCATGACCCATTGACAAAGTATCTTGTTTTGCTTTCTTAATGTGAGTTTTACAATGTTGGAAGAAAAATCCAGTTCCAAGCCGGGAGAAAGACACAGGAATTAATCAATTTGGAGACAGGCTGCAGGAAAGGTCTCCATTTATTTAGGAATCAAAAGCAAAGTGACTCAGCATCGGGTTCTGTGTCAGCTGTTCCAGAACCGATGCTGAGTCACTTTGCTTCTGATTCCTAAATAAATGGACACCTCCTTTCCTGCAGGTTGCCTCCAAACTCATGCAGGCTCCTGCATATTTCTCCCTGCTTGGAACCTGACTGGATTTTTCTTCCAACAACAGCATTCCATTGCAGAATGCTGCAGAGTTTGTGTTAAGAAAGCAAAGCTGCTTTTTTGCTGGCCATTTCTGAGGTCATCGCGATAGGGTGGGGGAAAAGACTTGAAGGGAATCTGTGTGTGTGTGTGTGTGTGTGTGTGTGTGTGTCTGTCTGTCTGTCTCTCTCTCTCTCTGTGCGTCTAATGGAGGATAGATAGGCAGAGGGTGGGGAGAGGGCACTGCAGCATCTCTGCAATTGATCCAGAGGTGATTTTAAGGCCACTTCTTTCCGGTTTGGGTGAACCAGTAGCGGCTTCTGTGGGAGCCTCTGTCCACCCGCCCCGAAGTAATGCGCAAGCATTGCTCATGTGCCGATCAGAGGTGGGTTGCTGCTGATTTGGCCCGGTTCAGCCAAACCGGTAATGGAATTCAGGCCTGGGTTGCAGAACCGGCAGCAACTCAGGCCTGCCATGTCCCCAAACCGGTTCCCTCGCCGCCGCTCAGCCACTGCCATTTTGGATTTTAGTGACTGCGCATGCGCACTTCACTGTAAATTGTTCAGTGCATGCATGAAGAACAATTTACATTGAACAGTGCACTCGTGGGTTGCGAACCGGTAGTAAAACCAGCAGCAACCACCCCTGGTGCAGATGTGACGAGTGTGAGCGCTCACATTTGCGAACCAGTAGGGAAGTTAAGCTGAATTGATCGTAAGGGTGAATGACTACAGGAACTTTGCTGCAATTGTAACTTTCAAGAAGGAACCACAGACCTACAAACTTTATTTATTTATTTATATGGCTGCCCATCTCAAGTGATTCTGGGAGAGTTTGGGAAAGGAGCCATGAAGTCTTGAAAAAGATACAGGTAATCCTCCAGATAAGAATGTCTAACTTAAGGGACAACCTTTGGATATGAATATGCTGCCTGTTAACTGAAAGAAGTGGTTGACATTGTCCTTAAGCAAATGAACTGTTGAAGCCATGCAATGTTTTATGAATCACTGAAGTCATATGTTCTTTTAATAAAAAGCCTATTGTTAGTGGTTTTCAGTAATTTATGAAAACACTGCATGGCTTCAGCGATTTGTCAACTTGGGGAAAGGCAATGCTGTCTGCCATTTTTAATAGCCCATTCTTATATATAAATTCTGACTTGCATACAGGTGGTCCTCAACTTACAACAGTTCATTTAGTGCATGTTCAAAGTTACAACATCACTGAAAAAAGTGACTTACGACTGTTTTTCACACTTATAACCATTGCTGCAACCCTATGATCACATGATCAAGATTTGGATGCTTGGCAACAGGTTCATATTTATGAAGGTTGTAGTGTCCCAGGATCATGCGATCTTCTGACAAGCAAAGTCAACGGGGAAGCCATTACTAATTTAACTACTGCGGGGCTTCACTTAACAATTGTGGCAAGAAAGATCATAAAATGGGACACAAAATTAACAACTATCTCACTTAGCAACATAATTTTTTGGCTTAATTGTGGTCTTACTTTGAGGACTACCTATGCAAATTCAAATTAAAGACAGAATTAAGAATGGAACTTGTTCAAAACCCAAAAACTTCCTGTATTGAGATGCTGGGAAGTGTTTATATCTATCAAGTTCAGAATTGTGTGGGCAATGGTATTCCCCATGATGTTGATTCTTAAACTTTGGAGAAGACTTCTGAGTATATCATTAATATTTAAGGAAACAAATGGATTATCAAACAAATCCAGAATTCCCACTCAAAGCCTAAATAACCAGGCTTGATCTGGAAAATAACTAGCTCTCTGGAGGAATCTCTAATGCTGGGAAAGGTGGAAGGAAAAAGAAGAAATTGACAACCAGGTCAAGCTGGCACTTACTCAATAAGCATTCATACTACACAATTCCTTTAATGGCCAGCAGAGGGCAGTAGCCCATTACAAACTTCCATAGTTTATGTCCATCCTAAATTGCCTCCTCACTCCATAAGGAAGAGCTAGTACAGTTAGTATCCATCTAGTCCCGGGATGGCGAACCTATGGCACGCGTGCCACAGGTGGCAGGTGGAGCCATTTGTCAGGGCACACAAGGCGTTGCTCTGTCAGCTGGCCAGTGTGCATGCGCGTGCTGGCAAGCTGAGTTCAACCTTTTTTTAAGCCATTTTTTAAAGCCAAGTGACTTTTGGTTTGCTTGTAGAGCCGTTTTTAGTCCCCCGGAGTCCTCAGGGAAGATCCTGAAGCTTCCGGGGGGCCTCCAGGCGGGGCGGGGGAGGCTGTTTTCACCTTCCCCAGGCTCCTATAAAGCCTCTGAGCCTGGGGAGGGTGAAAAAAGCATGCAAAAATGGGGGGGTTGTGCCTGTCATGCACGCTGTGGGATTGCACATTGCATTATGGGTGCAGCACACCCACCCAGGACCCCCCTGCGCTCCCCCATGCGCTCATGCCTGATTATGGCATGTGAGCCAAAAAAGGTTCTCCATCGCTGATCTAGTCAACATCCTTCATTACAGTGAGACTGCTAAGACACTTTTAATGTATTATTTTAGCATTGTAGTACATTAGCTCTTTACTACTGAAATAAAATGTTTTAGCAATAGCAGTAACGCTTAGACTTATATATTGTTCGATAGTGTTTTGCAGCAATCTCTGAGCAGTTTAAAATACCAGTGTATTATCCCCAACAATCTGGGTTCTCATTTTACTGACCTCGGAAGGATGGAAGGCTGAATCAACCTTAAGCACCATCAGGATTAAATTTCTGGCAGTAGGCAGAGTTAGCATGCAATAAGATAGTCCTTGACTTATAAAAGTTCATTTGGTGACCGTTTGAAATTACAAAGGTACTGAAAGAAGTGAGTTAGGATTATTTTTCACATTTATGACCATTTCAGCATCCCTGTAGTTAGGTGATTTACACTCAGACAATTGAGTCACATTCAGACAACTGACTCACATTTATGACGGCTGCACTCTCCCGGGATCACGTGATCCCCTTTTACGATCCCCCGACAAGCAAAGTCAATGGGGAAGTCAGATTCACTTAACAACCGTGTTACTAATTTAACAATTGCAGTGATTCATTTAACAAAGGCAGCAGTAAAAGTTGTAAAATGTGGCAAAATTCACTTAACAAATTTTCTCACTTAGCAACATAAATTTTGGGCTCAATTGTGGTCATATGTTGAGGACTGTACTGCATTCTAACCATTGTGCCACCAGGCCTCTTTTTCTTGCATGTCCATAGGAATATACTTCAAGAAATTCTTAGGCGGGATTGGTTTTGTTTTTTGTAATAAATATCCTTCACAGGTTTGATTGATGAGTGTATTCAATCTGTCGTGATTCAGTCTATCCAGTCTTGTCTTAGTAGACATAAAGCAATTATTTTTCAGAAATAAATTCTTTATTTTCTTGGCTAGTACTTCCAAACTGCCAGCTCCTTCCCCAAGCTCGTCACTTAAGAACTTCTTGTTCCTTTCTTGAATCCTTCCATTCTGATGCTCATAAGACCCCGTGCCAACATTCTGAAGATTAATCAAGGATCCGTCTCTCATTGCAAAAAATATAGACATTAGATGCAATCCTGTCATTATTTTCCCAGTTCCTGCTCAGACTTATGGGTACATTTCTTCAAAAGTATAGTACAGTGTTTCTCAACCTTGGCGACTTTCAGTCCTTTGGACTTCTGGGAGTTGAAGTCCAAAGGACTGAAAGTCGCCAAGGTTGAGAAACACTGGGTACATTCCACAAATAAGCTTTAAGGGCATTACTGTGCACAGACCATTCAAATTTATAATGAAAAAAGTAACTTGACCATTTTAAGCATCTTCATAGTTAACATGACCAAAATCCAGATACTTGGCAACTATATTTATGATGGTTGCACTGTCCCAGGGTCATATGATTCTCCTTTTGCAACATCTGACAAGCAAAGTCAATAGGGAAGCCAGATTCACTTAACAATTGTGTTATTAACTTAGTAACTGCAGTGATTCACTTAACATCGGTGGCTAGAAAGGTTGTGAAATGGGATAAAACTCTCTTGATAATGATCTTGCCTAGCAATGGAAAGTTTGGGCTCAACTATGGTTGTAAGTCGAGGACTATCAGTAGTTAGTTTCACCAACTCAACCAACCAATCGGGCTACGACTAAAAGGTAGATTCTTATGGACTCTGCCCTGGATATACTTAGCCTTGAAAAGACCGAAACGAAGAGAGATATGATAGCATCGTTGAAAAACATAATGGGAGGATGTCATTTAAAACAGAAGGCTGTGAATTGCTTCCATCTATTCCAGATAAAATTCAAGGGTATAGAATCAGTTCAGGATTGCCTTAATTTTGATTCCAGCCATGAGAATGGGATCGGATTCAGGAACTCTAGGAGTTTATATTTGGATTTTGCTACTTTGCTAGAACTATCAGAATGGGAAATACCGTAGAAAAATCTATCATTTTGCTTCTTAATAATGATATTGTTTATTCAATTGCCAGAAATCTCGTAAATGCTAGTAATAGGTTCAAGTGCATCTGTATAGAAGTCTGAGTAACGATATATCTCTTAAAACATTCCTATGATTTGCAGTGTGCATTTAATTTCAAGGAATTAGTTCCGATATGTGTTCAATAGTGACATCAAGCACTCATATTATTTTCACTTTGTAGTTTGTAACTTTCCATTTAAGAACACAGATAATAAAAATGAGTGGGGTAAAGAACCTATATTGTTTAGACCTGTGATGGCGAACCTATGGCATGTGTGCCACAGGTGGCATGTGGAGCCATATCTGCTGGCATGTGAGCCGTCAGCTCCACTGTGCATGCGCGTGTCGACTGTTAAATATTCATTAGTTACTTAAATACAGTTTCCTTGCAAAAGGGCCAGCAACATCTCTGCTGCGCCCTGATTGGCTAGGACGCAGCAGAGGCTGTTGCTAGCCGCAAATCCTTCCTGATTGGCCGAGGTACTGCGTCAGCGGTTGCTGCCCAGTACTCGGCCACTGATTGGTTAATAATAGATACATTACTATATAAATACCTTGGCGCGTGTTTGCCTCATTTGAATCGCTGTCAGTTCGTTCTTCTGTTAAATAAACCTGTTGTTGTTTGGAAACCTGGCTTCTGCGTCGTTCCTACTTCGAACCACGAAACTGGCGACGAGGATGGGATCCAGCGATTCCCGCAGAGCCTAGGTGAAGCAAGAGAAGACTCTTAGCCAGCCGCACAAGCCGCTACCTCCTGCCGGCACACGAACGCTGGCGGAAAGAATTTTTTCTCTCTGCTCCGTGCTATTTTTTTTTCCTGCACTCTACGAGCCACCATGGCATCAGCACTCCCTCCATTTGCTCCCTTCGGTTCCGCCAGAGAAACCTGGGAAGGGTTTATGGAGCGCTTCGAGTGCTACCTCATTGCGTCCAAGAACCATGGCCAGGCAGAAGAGGAAAAGTGTAGTTTCTTTCTCTCCTGTTGTGGCCCTGCGATGTTCGCGTCGGCCAGAGCCGTGGCCGCCCCGCGGCCCGCTTACAAACTGGGGTGGGACAATTTAATGGGTAAACTTAAAAGCCATTACGCCCCTACACCATCAAAAATTGCACGCCGTTTTGCCTTCCGCCGCCGTGTACAGAAACCCTACGAGTCCATAAGCCAGTTCCTGGAATCGCTTCGCACAACAGCAGCGCAGTGCGATTTCCAAAACCTGGAGGAGAACTTAGTAGAACAATTTGTATGCGGCGTGCGAGACGTGAACTTGCGGAGCTGGATGTTTAGACATCAAGACATCACTTTGCTGCAGGCCGTGGAGACTGCCAGAGCAGCCGAGCTCTCTGAGCAGTCCACGGCCGATATCGAGCGCCTACAGCTGGCTTCGCCAACGCCTGCCCAGATGTCTGCCGGTCCACCTTCCCAGACGTGCCTGGTTGAGGAGCTGCCACCCCCGGAAGACCCTTCCACCGAAGTCGTGGGGCAGCTACGAGCACAGCCGAGGCAGAAACCTCCACCACCAGCAGCGGCACCTCCTGCCACTGTGTCGGCCTGCCTCAGCTGCAGGCCTGCCCTTTCCGTAATACAATCTGCCGCAGGTGCAATAAGGTGGGGCACATTGCTCAAGCGTGCCGGGCATCTCTACCTGCCCCTTCCTTTTTCCAAGCCACCGCTCAGCCTCAAGCGCAGCCGCGCCACCAACCGCCGCGGCCCGCTAGGCGGGCTGAAGACTGCCACACCATCTACCAGCCGGCCACCGCTGAGGGCGCCGTGAGTCAAGCCTCCGCCGGGGCCCGAAAGGTCGCTGCCTCCGTCCAGCTGGAAGGTCAGCCTTGCAGGATGGAGGTGGACTCTGGCTCTTCCCGCTCCCTACTGTCCTGGGCTGTCTTCTCCCGCCTCTGCCCTAAGGTCTCCCAAAGCCAGCTCCTGCCGGCAGATACGACCCTGCAGGACTATCAGGGGAACCTCATCCCCACCCTGGGGTCTTTTCCCATTTCTGTGGTTTACGGGTCCTTCCGGGGCAAATTGCCTATCCTGGTTGTCAAAAAGTCCCTGCCAGCCCTCCTGGGTCTGGACTGGTTCCCTGCCCTGGGTCTGTCTATAGGGGGGGTGCACCGGGTGGTCTCCCCCTCCCTGGAGGACGTCCTGTCTGAGTTCAAGGATGTTTTTGATGGCCAATTGGGTTGCTACAAAGGCACCCCCATCTCACTTAGCCTAGATCCCCAGGTTGCTCCTATCCGGCTCAAGGCCCGCAGGGTGCCCTTTGCCTTAAGGGCCAAGGTTGACGCCGAGCTTGACAAGCTCTTGGCGCAGGGCGTCATCGAACCCGTGGATCACTCTCGCTGAGAGACTCCCATTGTCCTCCCAGTCAAGCCGGACGGGTCAGTGCGGATCTGCGCCGACTACAATTCGACGATCAACCTGGCCCTTCAGGCAAACCCCTATCCAGTCCCTGTAGTGCAACACCTGCTCCATTCCCTGGGGCAGGGTTGCACATTTGCCAAACTGGATATGGCGCAGGCCTACCAACAGCTCCCGGTGGATGACGATGCGGTGGCTGCCCAAACCATCGTCACCCATCGTGGGGCTTTTCGTTGCCGCTGCCTTCAATTCGGCGTTTCCGTGGCCCCGGGGATCTTCCAAAGCCTTATGGAGCGTTTGCTCCATGGGCTTCCTGGCATGGTTCCGTATTTCGATGATGTTCTGATCGCTGCATCCAGCCGCTCAGAACTCATCGAGATACTACGGAAGGTCCTCCTGCGTTTCAGGGGCGCGGGTCTAAAACTTAAGCGCAGCAAATGCTCGTTTGCTGTTCCTAGAGTGGAGTTCTTGGGCTTCTTGATTGACGCCCAAGGCATCCACCCTACACCTTCTAAGGTCGCTGCCATTAGGAACGCCCCTGCACCCACCTCCAAGGCGGAGCTGCAGGCGATCCTAGGGCTGCTCAATTTCTACGCGCCATTCATACCTCATAAGGCGTCACTAGTCGAGCCGCTGCATCGGTTGCTCGACCGATCTGCGGCCTGGCGCTGGGAGAGCCGCGAAGCGCATGCGTTCGCGGCTGTCAAAGAGACGCTGACGTCAGCGGCTGTCCTGATTCAATATAATGACAGGATGCCACTGACGTTAGCGTGTGACGCCTCCCCTTACGGTCTAGGGGCGGTCCTGAGCCATGTCCTCCCAAATGGCTCGGAGGCCCCTGTGGCCTTTTACTCTCGGACACTCTCCTCGGCGGAGCGCAACTACAGCCAGATCGACAAGGAGACTCTGGCTGCAGTGTCCGGGATTAAGAGGTTCCATGACTACCTCTACGGTCGGCATTTTACCCTTGTCACTGACCATAAGCCTCTCCTTGGGCTTTTGGCAGGCGACAAGCCGACCCCCCCCCCCCATTCTCTCCCCCCGCATGACACGTTGGACGGAGTTCCTCGCAGCGTATTCCTATACGCTGCAATACCATCCGAGCAAGCAGCTAGGGCACGCAGATGCCCTCAGCCGCTGCCCCCTGCCGGAGACTGACCCCACCCCCGTGCCAGCCCTCTCAGTTCTGTCCATAGCGTCTTCCGGCCTACCCATCTCGGCTGCGGATGTCGCGGCCTACACTAAGGCCGATCCAATTCTCGCCCAGGTCTGCTCCTGGGTTCTGAGAGGATGGCCCACGGACAAGGTGGCGGAGGGCTTTCGGCCCTTCAAAGCTCGGCAAGCGGAGCTCTCCCTTCACGGGGGGTGTCTCGTTTGGGGGGATCGGGTCGTGATCTCTGCTGCACTTCGGCCCCAAGTCCTGCCTCTGCTCCACAAGGATCATCCAGGCATAGCGCGAATGAAGGCACTGGCCCGCAGCTATGTCTGGGGGCCATTGCTGGACACAGAGATAGCGGCCTACGTAGGCCGCTGCACTACGTGTCAACTCTCTAGGCCAAACCCCCCAGCCGGGCCTGCTCGCGAGTGGGAGGCTCCGAGAGGCCCGTGGTCATGACTCCACGTAGACTTCGCTGGTCCCTTCCACGGCCAGAATTTCTTGATCGTGGTGGACGCCTACTCTCGGTGGGTGGAACTGGTGCTAATGACCTCCACCACGGCCGAGAGTACCCTACGCCGGTTGTTCGCAACCCAGGGGTTGCCAGACATACTTGTTTCTGACAACGGGCCGCAGTTTACAGCCGCCACGTTTCAGGAGTTTCTGGCCGAGCAAGGGATCCGACATGCGCCCACAGCCAGTAATGGCCAGGCGGAGCGGGCGGTCCGCTCAGCTAAGGAGGCCCTGGGCCGCATGGACCGGGGCGACTGGCAGTCGAGGGTGGCGGCTTACTTGCTAAGCCAACATTCCACCCCCTGCCCAACGACCAACAAAAGCCCCGCGGAGCTCTTGATGGGCCGGCGCCTGCGGACCCCCCTGGATAGACTCCATCCGCTCTATTCGGGGGACCAGCCGTGCAACCTGGGGGTCTTCCCTTCCCGTTCCTTCAGACAGGGGGATTTGGTGTGGGCCCGGTCCTTCTCCGGGGAGCCTAGGTGGGTCCCAGCCTTAGTAAACGCCCCGACTGGCCCCTGTTCTTTCAGGGTCAGATTGGCCAACGGATCTGAGTGGAGGTGCCACTTGGATCAATTGAGGAGGCGCCTCCCAACAGAGCTCGGCGAACCAAACAACTCAGGACCGGACAACTCGGCCGCTTCACATACAGAGTTGCATTCACAGGCCTTCACAAATCCAGGCCTGGCCTATCAAACACCACCAGACATTGACACTTCTGTCGAGTTTCCTCAATCCGACAAAATTCGACAATGGGCCTTCTCCAACCCAGGCCGACCTACCCGAGCGCCCCCTGTCGGGTAGCGCCACAGACTTCTCAAGCCTCCACAGAGGGTTTGCCGTCCTGCGCTCCTACCCCCGCAGACACTCCTCCCTTTCCCTACGCTACAGCTGAGGACGCGCCACCCCGGCCCAGCCTACCTTCGTTGATGAGCCCGCCTTCTGGGCCATTCCAAGATGGCGTCACTCGGAGCTACACTCCCTTCGGGGAGGAGCTACTACGAGCAGGTCCTCCTCCTCCTCCGACTGCTGGTGAAATGAGGAGGTCTGGGCGGGTCTGGCGCCGCCCCGCCTATTTAAGCGACTATGCATGCTCCACCCGAGGAGCATGCGCAGATCTGGGGGGAAGGGGTGTTAAATATTCATTAGTTACTTAAATACAGTTTCCTTGCAAAAGGGCCAGCAACATCTCTGCTGCGCCCTGATTGGCTAGGACGCAGCAGAGGCTGTTGCTAGCCGCAAATCCTTCCTGATTGGCCGAGGTACTGCGTCAGCGGTTGCTGCCCAGTACTCGGCCACTGATTGGTTAATAATAGATACATTACTATATAAATACCTTGGCGCGTGTTTGCCTCGTTTGAATCGCTGTCAGTTCGTTCTTCTGTTAAATAAACCTGTTGTTGTTTGGAAACCTGGCTTCTGCGTCGTTCCTACTTCGAACCACAAAATCGACCAGCTGATTTTTGGCCTTCCGGAGGGCCTGGGGAGGCAGTTTTCGCCCTCCCCAGGCTTCAGGAAAGCCTCCGGAAGCTGGGGATAGCAAAAAACGGGCCCAACGGGCCTACCAGAAATTTCCTAACTTCTGGTAGGCCTGTTGGGCCCATTTTTCACCATCTCCAGGCTCCGGAGTCTTTCTTGGATCATGGAGAGGGTGAAAATGGCCTCCCCCGCCCCCTGGAGGCCCTCTGGAAGCTGGAAATGGATCGTTTCAAAACTTCCAATCAGCCTATAGGGCCTGTTTTTTGCCCTCCCCAGGCTTTGGAGTCTTTCCTGGATCATGGAGAGGGCGAAAACGGCCTCCACTGCCCGCTGGAGGCCCTCTGGAAGCTGGAAATGGATCGTTTCAAAGCTTCCAGTCAGCCTATAGGGCCCGTTTTTTGCCAATGTCCTGAATTTTGACTAAATGCTTAGTTAAAAGTGTAAATGCCAGTTGTATGTCACTTTTTTCAAATTGATTGTAACTTTGAATGGTCAGTAAATGAAGTGGTTGAAGATCAAGGATTATCTGTAAAGTTAGATAATACTCTCTTCTGTCTGCAGGCTCGCTAATCTGGAGCAAGAGAATTAATGGGAAAACCGAGAGGGCATAAGCATTCTCTAAAAAGAACAATTCAGTGGTCAAGTTTATTTATATATATTTGTTAATGACTTTTATATAGTCACCCATCTTATATCAAACTCCGGGCAGCTTCCAACCAAATTCCTATTTAAAAATTGAAAAATATTAATAGGAGCTGCAATATTTCTGTGGTTGAGGAGCTAAAAGTCTTCATGATATAATAGTTAAGGGGTCGCACTAAGATTGGGAAGATCTTAGCCAAAATCTCTACCCAGCCATGGAAACTCACTTCAAGCCAATTTATTAGCCTAATTTATCTTGAAACATTACTATGGGGATGGGGGGATTGGGAAAGGGAGTACAATATTTTTCAATCTCCTGACAAAAACAAAAACAAACAACAACAAAAAAAAAAAACAGAAAACCAATCCAAACAAATAATTTAAAAAATCCAGAGAAGACATAAGAATCCCCTTTGATGCCCAGCATTTTGTACAAAATAAATAAAATTAAGAACAACTTGTTTGCTTCTTTCACATCTATTAGTAGTCCCTTAGGTAAGATGGGCAGTGTAGATATTTGACAGATAAATAAATAGGAGGAGGAGAGGAGAGAGAGAGAGAGAGAGACCCATTTGGAATGGTGTAACCATCTCCTGGATTGTCAAGACCAAGTTTCAAAATGCTTCTTTGTTCAGAGAAACTTGGAAATGCCTAAAACAAGATCAAAAGGTGAAGCAGAGGAAAACTTTTTATGCCAGTTACTCTTTCAATGTCCTATATAGAACTGACCACCAGGTGGTGCTACGTGAATGGTCAGAGGGCTATTCTTGCTTTTTATTCTTTGCAGCCCAAGGGAACATTGGAAGGAAATTATGTAAAGGAATTAGGACACTCTTTGTCAGCAGAGAAACTCTTAAAAAAAAAAAACAACTGGACCAAATTTGAGATGGTGAGAAAGCCCAAGCAAACAAAACTTGAATGTGAAAATAAACCTGGCTTAGCCAAGGGAGAAGCAATTAGGCACCAATTCCTTCATCTTACAGTTCACTTGTCCGTCCCCCACCCCACCCCAACTATGTGATTTAGAACTCAGTGATCCTCAATCCATGCTTTGCATGCTTTCCTGTAAACAAAATAATGGGTGAACTCTAGCAGCATGGGTTGGAGGCTTCGTTGTAGCCTTCCTGAGAGCTAATGCCCCAGTTCTGGAGATCATTTTTAGTTCTACAATTTCTTGTATTGACTCGAAGGACCATGAGTAAAACAGGACCCCTCAGTTATGGTGAGGGAAATTGGCAGCCTGCTTGGACTGATTCCAGTCATATTCCACAGAAGGCACCTTGGATACCATGATTGGGCTGAGAGAGATCTTGCTCTCCAGAGCTGTCGTTGATCTAAGATGTGATTATCCTTCAGAGTGGGGGGCTTTTGGTGAAAGTGGGGGGCTTTTGATAACTTCCCAGGTTTTATGTAAAGCCAGAGTGAATTAAGAGAAAAAAATGGAAAGTTGGCCTTACTTCCCCAGCCTGGAATAAAAAAAAAAAGATTTGGGTTGTATTGGAGTAATTAAGAGGAGCAGTTCAGTGGTAGGTTGCTAACTGGTTTACTACTGGTTTGATCGTGCTCGCGCAATGCTTCTGAGCATTCCTGAAAGTGTGCCTCCCGCCACCGCGACTACCAGTTTAGTCAAACTGGGCCAAACTGGCAGCAACCCACCCCTGGAGCACTTTATTGTGAGATGCCCTCTTTCGCTGTAGGAAAAATACTTGATAGGCTATGAAAACCTTGATATAATTTGATAGGTTAAGATAACCTGGTCTACTCAGGTCTAGTCATACCCTATGGTTAAATGTGTCAGGGTGTAGCACTAAGTTTGCATCTTGCTTAACGGACTAAACTAATTAGTGAATAATTCTGCCAGTTTTCTTAAAAGACATAATGGCAAACCTAAGTTTTTGCATCAGAAGAATATGTGGGGAGAAGCTGATGCCCAGTTGCAGTTGCAAACAGTTACATGTAACAAATTGTGACAAGACACATATATTTGAATGGAGATACCAACAGAAACAATGCAGATTATAGGACAACACTTTGATACACAGCACCAAATCTGAATGAATGACACAACAGGATGTGCGCACCAAATTGGATGCCCTTTGGCCGCATGCTTCATCTGTATACTACTAAACTCTAAATATTTTTCACGAGGCAATTGGACTTCCTTGTTTTTCTTTGAAGACGTTTCACTTCTCCTCCAAGAAGCTTCTTCAGCTCTGACTGTATGGTCGGGAATAGAAAGATTTATACTCCTTGCAGACAGCTGGCCATTTGCATTCTTTTAGAGTCATTGAGGCCACTAGGAGATTTATCTGTGTCCTCAGGATCACCTGAGCAGTGCAAATGGGTGTGGCCCCTTCTTGGAGGTGGTGAAAGAACTGTGTTGTAGACTGGAGATAGATGATGTCAAATCCCTACCCTGTGTTGAGAAAGGGCTGTTTAATTTTGACATGCTGTAGATGGCCTCTATGGGATATGACATCATCTGCATTGTTTCTATTGGTATCTCCATTCAAATGTGTGTCTTCTCCCAATTCTTTACATGTAACTGTCTACAACTGCAATTGGGCATCAGCTTCTCCCCATATACTCTTCTGATGCAAAAACCAATCCAGCCTAAATCTTTTTTTTAAAAATTCCAGGCTGGGGAAGTAAGGCCAACTTTTCATTTCTTCTCTTAATTCACTCTGTCTTTACACAAATGACTCTCTAAAAGAATGCAAATGATTAGCTGTCTGCAAGGAGTATAAATCCTTCCATTCCTCACCATCCAGTCAGAGTTGAAGAAGCTTCTTACATGAGAAGCAAAACATCTTCAAAGAGAGGTGGAGCTCTCACCTCACAATCAGGAGGTTGTGAGTTTGATCCTAAGTAGAGGCAGATGTAGGGTCTCCTGCTAGGGCAGGGGGTTGGACTAGATGATCTGCAAGGTCCCTTCCAACTCTGTTAATCTGCGTGAAAAGCAAGAAAATCCAGCTGCCTTGTGGAAAAGCACTTTTGGGACATACTAAACCTCTAATCCCTGTAACTGGAAGAAATGTTACATCATATGACAGAATCTTTCCAACCGATGTACCTCAAATGGTACCTAATTTACAGAGTGCATCAAAAACCTAGGACCCAGACTTCTGTGAAATTGAAATTTGGCAAATTTAGAAAACATTTTATGACATAAAATTATCATAAAAGTTTATGACATAATATAAAATGTCATAAAACATTTGCTGTGCTAATGTTTAACTCTATATTTCAACATGAGCTATTTTTAAGACAGATACATATCTGAATGTATCCCAGCCTTTCCAATGAAGGTAGTACATTAGAAGCTCAGCCACTGTTAAAAGCATTGAGGAATCCTGCAAGGAAATAGCTCAAAAAGGAGAGGTTTGTTTAATTGGAATTTAATGGGGATCATATTCTGTATATTATATAGCTATTAGATAATGTAACATTATGTGAAGTGCATAACTTTGTTCCATCAAGCCAATGTGGCATTTAGCCCAGCATTTTGTGTCACATCAGGTGCATCCAGGAAGTCCACAAGGATGGGCAGGAAAATAAATTAATACATCTTCTGTGTATTTAAGGCACAGCTTCTATAAATCAGAAACCAGCTGTCAGAACTACAGGTAGTCCTCGACTTACGACCTCAATTAAGCCCAGAATTTATGTTGCTAAGTGAGAAATTTGTCCCATTTTATGGTTTTTCTTGCCACATTTCTTAAGTGAATCACTCAAGTGGCTAAATTAGTAACATGATTGTTACGTGAATCTGGCTTTCCTATTGACTTTGCTAGCAAAAAGTTGGTTACATGATCCCGGGACACTACAACCGTCACAAATGTGAACCAGTTGTCAAGCATCCGAATATAAAATTACATGGTTCTGTGGACGTGGCTTGGTGAGTGTGGCTTGGTGGGCATGGCAGGGGAAGTATATACTGTTAAATCTCCATTCCCTTCCTTCCCACTCCAGGGGAAGATTACTACAAAATCCCCATTCCCTCCCCATCAGCTGGGACTCAGGAGGCATAGATGGGGGCAGGGCCAGTCAGAGGTGGTATTTGCCAGTTCTCTGAACTACTCAAAATTTCCACTACTGGTTCTCCAGAACTGATCAGAACTTGCTGGATACCACCTCTGCTGGGGATGCTGCAATGGTCGTAACTGTGAAAAATGGTTCATTTTCCTTCAATGCCATTGTAACGTCAAATGGTCACCAAACAAGTTGTTGTAAGCTGAGGACTACCTATAGTCGCATAATGGTCCTTAGTCTCCTTCTGAATGTATCCGGTTCCCCTTTTAAGTCTCTCAAAATGGGTGCCACGAAATGGCAAAACCCAGAGTTGAAGTAGCTCGGATCCGGCATATGTACCGGAGATGCAATGATGTTTTCCTAATGCGCGCGCGCGCGCCTCCAAGGGGACCCTCTGACCACTCACCCCCCCTCCCTCTCCCCCTTCCCCCCTCCCAGCGAACTGCAGGGTTTCTGCCTGAGGTGCTGCTGTTGCATAGCAATCTCCGCTCTCCACGCCGCTGCCTTTTTAAACAAAAGAGCCTTCCAGCCCTCTTGAGGAATTGGGAGACCGGACCCAAATTCAGTTTGGAGTGAAAACATCGGGCGCGGTCACGTGGTCTGGAGCCCGGCCGAGACCTTTTGCGGGCTGAGAACTCCGCGGTTCCGCAAAGATTGATATTCTTTTTGTTCTCCGAGAATTGACAATAAAGAGGCTTTGGTCTTCCTTGGCGGGAAAGGAGGGAGAGAACTTGGCAACGGGCGAGCTGTTTTGATCTTGGGGCTATTTGCTGGCAGAAACGGGGGGGAGGGAAGGAAGATTTACACTTTTGGCGTTGGAGAAAAGGTCAACTTTTACTGGACAGAAAGTTCGGGTGGAAAACAGCCTTGTCTTTACAGGCGTGAAAAAAACAAACCCTTCCCTGGGTGCTTGGGCGAGAGATTTTCGGCCGGAAGATTATGCTACAAGTTAGCAAGAGATGGTTTGACGCATTGCACAGTGGCACCATTTCATTCCCCCCTTTTATTTATTTCTTTTTTTAAAAAAAAAATCTAATGAAATCAGTAATAAATAAAAAAATATGTTAACAACATCTGTAATAAATTAATCCATTTCTCCATGTCCATGTTTTGTCATTTTAAGGAAACTTTTCTTTTTTTTAATGTGGGAGAAGATTGGGTTGTTTTGTTGTTGAGCGTTTTCTTTGCCTTTTTTTTTGTCTTTTCAGTTCTTTTAAAAATGAAAACCAGGGCTGGCCCCATTTTGCACAGAGCATTGATTCTGGCTCAACATGGGATGGAAGGGAGAAGGGGAATAGCAGCAATGTGTGTGCGTATATGGCAACAACAGCTGTGTTTGTGCCTGTGGAGAGAACATTGCCTTTGCTGCATCCCTTAAATTAAGCTGTTTTTTTCCAGGGGCATGAGCAGACACATTGTTGTTCACAACTGCTTATTCAGTCAACTTCAAAATGCAGAATCAATTATTTTTACCTGGATTTTGTATTTTGCAGCAAAAAATGCCTCCGGTAATGCTGAGCCTTCTTTTGCAGGTTGAAATGGTATAGTCCAGGGTGTTGCTTGGGTCTAATCTGATCAGACCCCTCACATTTCCAGTTTCTTGCGGTTTTCTATCCTCAGCCAGCTATTTATCAAGACTGATGTGAAAATCAGACAACTGGTCATTTTTATCCCTCTCATAATACAGGTAGTCCTCAACTTACTATCATTTGTTTAGTGACTGTTGGAAGTTACAATGGCACTGAAATGATTTACGAGGCCACACCAGGAAGCTGAAGCAGACCCCATCAGAATTTCTGCCCCTCTCCGACCCACACAAAAAGACCCTGATGAGGGAGACTCTCTGCACCAACACAAACATTCATTGCATATATCCATTCCAGGGGCCGTAGTTTGAGGAGCCCTGATTTAGTGCAATATAAAAAATGCAAATAATTTTTCTGCGGACGACCAAAATTTTCTCGCAGACCACCAGTTGGTGACCGCTGATTTAGATGGTTGCAGTGTCCTCAGGGTCACAACCACCATTTTCACCATTCCAGCTGGCTTCCAATGAGCAAAGTAATGGGGGAAGCTTGAATCACTTAATGATTCCGTTAACAACTGCAGTGATTCACTTAATAACCATGGGGAAAAAGTCATAAACTGGGTGCGATTCATTTAACAATTGCCTTGCTTAGCAATGGAAATTCTGATCCCAGTTGTGATTATGAGTCAAGGACTACCTGTATCTTTTTCTTGTCCTAGAACCAAATGTGCTTCACCTGAAGCTGCTATTAAATTTATTTTGGGGTAAAAAAGTGAAAGTAGCTTCTGTACTGTTCTTTCTTCCATTTCATTGTTAATAACAACTTGAGGAAGGTGGAGGGAACAGTAAAGAAAAGACCAGAAGCCATTAAATATTATCTCTCAGAGCATTATGCCGTAGGCTATAAAACAAAATAAATATGCATAAGGCAAGTGTTCTGTAGCCTCCCCTGATACATTTGGATAATCATTCAGAGAGGAACAAGTTGGTAGCTTCATATCGTTGGCCTTCTCCTGAGTCAGCAGGGCTAGTGGCAAATTGTTACCTAAGAAAGGAAGTAGTTTTGATACAGATAGTAAATACAGATCTCTCCATGAGAACAGCCTCTTCGAACATGTTTTGCAAATCTTTCAGAGTAGGTTGTGAAGTGAAGTGGAAATTCTAAATGGTAGCAAGCAGCTATTAATTTTAGATTTGGCCCACAACCAAAGGATTTATTATTTTTATTGCAGAATCTTGGAGCCAAGATTGCTGGAGCAAAAAGTTAGGGAAGCTGCATCTGTTAGAATGTCATGATTAGGGCAGTTCAACACTCATCTTTGCTGCCAATTTCCTGGGCATCTATAGGCATGAGAACATTTTTCAGCCTCAGCTCATCAGCAGTAAGAAGATAGCATGTACTACCTACTTTCCATACCTTATTAAACTCGTATGTGAATATCCTGTAACTATAATATACATTACTAATGGGACCTGCAAGAAAAGGTTAGCCAATTTTTCCTAACATCTCCATGGCCATATTAGATTCACATAGGTTATGTGATGTGTCTGGTTTTGACTTGGGATGATGGGTGACTGTGATCAATGTGATTTGTAAATCTTTATTTATAGTTTAATGCAGTGGTAGCCAACCTGGTCCCTACCACCCACTAGTGGGCGTTCCAGTTTTCATGGTGGGCTGTAAAGGTTTTTTCCGATACTGAAGCACTTTCCTTTTTAAAAATTTAATTGACTTTAAAAAAAAATTCATAGCATTATTTAAAATTTTTCATTAGGTTTTTATAAAATCACCATTACTGTGGAACTGGTGAGCGGTTAGAAAATTTTACTAACAGAGATACAAAAGTGGGTGGTAGGTATAAAAAGGTTGACTACCCCTGGTTTAATGTGTCTCATGAACTCAACCAAATATGGATTACTAAATATATAAGCAAACCACATCTTAAGCCTGTATCTCCAGTTTTTAATCTGTAAGGAGCTCCATTGTTTGCTTCTCTTTTCTACAGGACAATAAATTAAACAACCTCAATTCTTGTAGGACAGGGTGGTTTTTTGGGGGGGAGAGGGGCAGAAGCTGCCTCCCCAATCTATAAAAAATATTTTTCAACTCTTGCCAAAGTGATTTCTTGCTTCCTATGGTCCCCATTTTGGTATCAGATTTCATTGAGGAGGCTCAATCTTGCTTATTGTGAATTTCCTGGAGGCAGCTGAAATATCCATTCCTGAAATACTGAATGCTGTGGAGTCTAGTGCTCTCTGAACTTGTTTTGTTACCCTAGTCAGGTAGCAAAATGATGCAAGCAAACAACCAATGCAGAGAGCATCAAGGACTCCACAGTTCAATCCTGAACTACTTATATTCTCTTCTATTGCTACTCAATGCTGATCTGATGTCCAGCCTTGTTCCTTTGATTTATATAGCACTCTTTGGTGATCTTCCCTGTTGAACAGAAGCTGTTATGGCCTGTGGCCTGCATGCATGGACTATCCATCTATCATAAAAACGAAGCAAAAACTGATTCCTCTAGAGATTTTTATTGTTAAGAGTAGGGATTCACCATTGACTGCTCTGGGAAAAATAAAGCAGAGCCCACACATTCTCAAATACAAGGATCCCATTACATGTGGGAGTTAAAACTCCAGCTGGAGTCCTTTTCAAACAATGCCCCTTTTTATAGGCAACTGAGCAATTAACTCCCAGTGCCTGTTCAGGTTAGGGAATAAGTAAGATATCTTCTAGTTGGACCAATACCTTTCTGGTTCCACTGGAGGCCTTATGGGCTTATTCAAGACTGTATACCATTCAAAACCTTACATACTGATACCCCCAATAGCTGGTCCAAAGTTAGAAGTTTGACCCCTTAAAACATCATGTATTCCTTATTTTGTGAGATCAACATGGCAAACATCATCTAAGCATTTAGGTCTTTAATACAGCTGATAACAGTAAAAAGAACTGATACAGTCAGAATCCGATTACAGGAGTTCCTCCTCCATGGCACTACAGGAGCCCCGCTCAAAGCCAACAGCCAGAACCCACTAAATCAGCGCTTGGTGCAAAGGAAAAAAAAAATCACAGCCAATGACGGTCGGTGTCTCCTCCTTTCATCTCCTTATGTGAAACCACAGACACATTGGCTATTGTCATTTGTGCCTGGCACAGCTGCAATAGTGCAATCTGTCTCAAGCTTCCCGCTGCCCCCAGCATTCCCCAAAAGGAACCATCCCACCCTCCCCAGTGCCCCCCATTTCAATCTTGCCCAGCCTCCCAATGCCCCAATCGCAGAAAACAGTTGCTGTCTTAGCAGGAACTGTGCATGCACACCACAAAGCAGCTACCATCTATGAAAGTGGAAGGGAAGGGAGACAAAGAAGCGGAAATGTAGCCTTTGACCAGGGAAGAATATATGCACAGGAGGAGGGAAAACTATAAAAATAAAAGCCAAGAGAGATCTTACAGGACGGGAGGGGAATGAAGAATCTAGTTTTATTTTAAAAGGTGAATGAAAACAAAAACACGTCTAAGCCTCTGGAAGGAACCAGAACCTCAAAGACCACTTAGATGGATGGAATCAGAAGAGATGAGACCAAGCCAGACAAGTACAAGGGTAGAAATGGGTTGGGTGGAGGAAAAGCAACTCCTGTTTGGGAGCACTAGGTTAGCATGACAGTAGCAAGTCAAGTCCTTACTGGGGCTTGTGCGTCTCACTTGTGAAATCCTGCTTTTTATTTTTATTTTCCTCCTATGTACACTCCAGAGGGGACAAGAGAGAGCTTGCAAGGCAATGAGATGCCATCCGGCTACTCCAAGAATATATCGCTCAAGATTTAGGGGGAGGAACAAGGGTTAGTTATGATTATACAGGGGGGAAAAACAAAGCCCAATGATAATCCAGATCTCCTATATCAAGGAATCTACATGTGCAAGATAATTGGAGGTCAAAGGGAAACATCAGAGGAGATACTGATTATCTGATAATTTAGAAAACGTGTAGTCTTCCATCCATACCTCCCTAGGTACTAAGGATCACTATAGATACCAAAGGCTGACAACACTAGCTTTAAGTTACGGGAGAAAGGAAGGCAAGGTTGGTAAGGAAGGTGGATATGATGTGCTGGATTTAAAGGTTGGGGGAGTTAATGTTTTTTTTTAAAAGAGTAAAGTTGCATCCCATCTGGGCCTCCTTGGACTTTTAGTACCGTTAGGGGAGATCGTCACCTGGCCCAGTGGCCGGAGTGCATTGTGGGATAGCAGAAGGAGTCCTGTTCAGAGGTGGGAGGCGGTTTCATCCCCTGGCTCGGAGCTCAGCAGGACACCTCCATGGTGGGGGCAGGTGGCTGAGGAGCTCCTGCCTCGCTGCTCTGGGACAGAGTGCGAGACCGGGAGCGATTCCCGTCCCCCGAGGTGGCGCTGGACAGAGAGGCGGTGCGGGAGCGAGAAAGGCGCGTCATGCAGGATGAGGCCACTGTGGAGAAAGGAAAAAATGAGCAAAGTTAGATAAAACTCTTACATATTATAAAAGGCAATTATCAAGAGCTCATTTTGAATTCAACCAATGATGGAACAAGTGGCACTTGTGTGAAAAAAAGGGAGCATATCAAGGAAGATACCAGCAACAATCAGGGAATAGTCTAAAACAGTGGTCCTAAACCTTTCCAGCATGGACCAGTGAGGGGAGAGAAGGAAATGGTTCTGTGTGAGTGGCAAGCAAGCACATAATTGCATGCAGCTCTAGCCCACTGGTTGCACAAATGGAGGTTCACACGCAAGCATGTGCAGTCACTTGCCACTTGTGTTGCCTGGTTCTGAACAGACCATGGTCCAGTAAAAGGCCACAACCCAGTAATGGGCTGTGGCCCGGAGGTTGAGGACCCCTGGTCTAAAATTCACCCAAGTGAATTCCTTGCATATTGGATCCTCTCTAAGATTTAGAGAACAAGCAAGGGGAAGTGAGGGTTGCTTAGAACCTAGAAAGGGAAGCACCTCTCAAGAAAAGCTTGTTTGGTGCAAGAGAAAAAAACAAGGAGAAAATTTCTAATCTTCTAGGATAGAAAGCATATACACCTTGTTATTTTCAAATGTTTTCTATTGACAGCCTACACATTCTCTTCTTCACACTTGGCTCTCTGGCTTTGGTGCCAAACAATGAAGTTGCATACCATCAGCCCCTGCCTTCCCCAATATGTAACAAGAACCTCTTAAAGGTATGGAGTGCAACAGATCATTTGTAGACAATTAGTACACTGGCATAAAAAGGTTAATCAAGTGAGAGGTCTAATTTTGAAATCAAACCACAGTGCAGGACTGCTGGCAATCCTTCTGTAATAACGTACCAAAGATCATCCCCGTTTGGGCACACAACAGAAATCCAAACAAAACAACGCCTGCTTCTGTTTTTCTACTACCACAGCAAACAACTCGGTGTTCTTTAGTGGAAAGGGGAGGTTGTGTGTTGGGGAGTGAAGTAACCAGGGGAAAGGTGAGCAGACATGTTGGAGGAGAGAATTATGGGAGATGAGGGAGAAATACCACATAAGGTACCTGACCCCTGGCTCAATTTCTTGTCCAATACATGTGGGACTGAGGAGAAATAGGAAATGATATTCTTAGGCTAAACTGATCGAGAACTTGTACTTGGAATGAATGTTCCACAATGATTGTTGTTGAAGGGCTGAGCTGATAGGTTGTGGAACTGAGCTTTAAATAGCTATGGAGAGAAGGTGGATGTACAAGTGGGGAGGAAAGAGGGATTCAAAGAAAAGGAGAACTTATAAGCAATCCCAATTATCTAGAAGCATCATTTTAGATGCAAGAACCAGCCAAGAAATAGGCAGTCCCAGGAATCAATTATGGCATGTCCATATAGTATCCCAAGTGACAATGTTCTTTTTTTTCTAGTTTAGTTTGTAATCTCAGCCAACATTATTTATAACCTCACATGTTACGCAAGCTAATATAACTCTGGTTTATTTATTAAACTACATCTAAAAAAACCTACGACTTGGTGTACTTTGTGAGTGCAATCTACAGTAGGGTACAAAATGACCTTGTCAGGAATGTCTCTGCTCTTGGCTAGATGAAACACAGGTTTTGCAACCCAATAACGTATGAACTTTGGTGGGGGGTGGTGCGCAATGGGACAGAGGTTCTCAGATCCAATACTTACTATAACCCATTCCTTGCACAAAGTATTTAAATGCCTCTGTCAGTTTCCCAGGCTGAAAGACAGAAAAAGAGCAGAGAAAAACATTAAAAAATGCATATATGGAAAGAAAGGGTGGGGCACAAAATCCTAAAGGTTAAATTATTTGCTTCCAAATTACTGCTCATCGACTATATTTGTGGGGAGGGGACACCAAAGGTTAGAAAAACATCTGACATGGAACCCATTCAAATCTCTTTTTATGAAATTCATTAAAACAAATTCTGATTTCCTCACACTATGGGAAATGATCCATTGCAATAATTCTACTCCACACCCCAAACTCTCAAAAATGCTGGGAGGTGGTCTGTGATTTTTTTTTTTTTTTTTTTTACTTTTACTGATTTGAAATGCCAAGAATGAGAAGTGAAACTTATGCCATGCAGGTTCTACAGCTACAAAACTCACTGTTCACAAAAGAACAGAAAAATAAAAACAGGATCTAGGATCCTGGAGCTTTAGAGGAGGGCTAATCTAGTGCTGAAGATTAGAAGGAACTGTCAAAATTTGGGATTTCTCTTCTGCTTTTTTTAAAATGGATTTCTAAGAAATAGCAAAACTATCCAGATCACTTTTCTCATAAAAGATCTGAAATTCAAGATCCAAAAAAGGGCACAAAGCAAGTGTCCTCTTAGTGGAGAAATACACCAACTAGATTCATAGTGGTTTCAACTACATTGAAGAACTTCATTGGAAGTCAATCAGCTCACAACTCCAATGTTGTTTATGTGGGAATGCCTAATGTTTTCAAACTGGCATGGAATACTTTTTCAGAAATGCCTACAAGTTTCTTGTCTACTTCTCCCATTCAACAAGGTTCTTTTCCTTCTGCAGACATATGTTTGCATGACTACATTGGGTAGAGTAGAGCAGAAGAGATGTTATTTTCCTAACCAAAAACGAACACCTTGTTTAATGAGATTTTATTTGGTGAGTGTATGTGCAACATCTTAGCAATTACCTACGATTTCTTCCAGTTTCTCAGAAAAGATATTATAAGCTCTATTGAATTGCAAACTAAGGTAAGAACTAGCCAGCTATATTTCAGCCCACTGCACTGTATGCTCTAGCCCTATAAACCAATCTAGATTATAATTCAATGTTTCTGCATTGATAACAATAACACTTTAATTCAATTTTCTGTGTACAGACCTCGAATGGTATATGGAGACCAGGATTGACTGAATATATTACAAATCTGCAATCATATGTAAGCATACAACAAATGCAAAAACCTTAAAACTTAAGTTTTGATGGAGTTGGCTGAAATGGCAAAACTGACCACTTTGATTAAAGAAAAGAACCGAAGTAGTTTTATTTCTACAAGGACACCACTTCTGAACTTCATGCTTGATGTGGAAAAGAATGAAACTCTGACTTTGGGTTTTACAGATTAGATTGGTAGATCTTAATAGAAATAACTTGTTCATGCTATTATTGAAAAGCAAAAAGCTGTGATTTGATGTGAATGCCTTATTTTACTGTAACAGAGTCGTAAGTCAATGCTTCTTTTTATTTCCCCATCTTTTCTCACTTCTCTTCTCCCTTTCCCCTCCCCTCTCACTGCTCTTCTATTTACTTTTGTATTTTATAATACTCTATAACTTAATAATTTTTTAACCCATACTTTTTAAAATAATACTCAAATAGAAGGATGATACATTCAGAAAAGAACACTGCTTTTTAAAAATATTATGAATGCAAAATTAATTGTTAATGAATCTGTGTATCGGGTTATTAGTATATTTTACTTGTGTCAGCTGTGGTTGTCCTCCTGAATCAGCCATCTGCAATATAAGAAAGAATAACCTAAATAAGACACTTGCCTAAAAAAGGATAACTCTTTCCATGACAATCTGGTCTGGGAGCTGTTCCATGTTGGGAAAATGTGTGATAGGATATATTTACATGAGATTGTTGATTTGGTCTGCAGCTCCCATGTAGGATAATAACATATGATCTTGGATGCCACAGTCAAATGGGGAATGCCCATTTTTTTTCAACTCAAAAATAGTTGGAAATTTGCTACTTTCTGCTTTTCAAAAAAATATAGAAAAATAATCTATGATGGCATGATCAATGTTAGTAACACCACAGGCAAAATGGTAACTGAAAATGGACCTAACTTTAACTCCTTTCCACCAGTTTTATCACCCTACGTAACTGCAGGGATAGGAACTCTGCAGGTTAGCCCAACATAATCCTGGAAAGAGTTTTGCAAGTTGGGATTTGGTTGTATCTGAAATCAGCAGTGGGATTCAAATATTTTAGTAACCGTTTCTCTGCCTGGTTGCTGGGTGGGTGAGGCCTTCTTAGCCTCCTGCACTATGGTGGTGGGGGCTTTTCGCCCTCCCCAGGCTTCGGAGGCTTTCCTAGAGCCTCCAGGAGGGTGAAAACAGCCTCTCCCAGTCTCCAGAGGCCTTCCGGAGGCTGGAAAAGGGCCCATATCTGGAATTATAAAACTTCAGGGAGGCCAGTTTTTCATTCTCCCCAGGCTCCGGAGGCTTTCCTTGAGCCTCCAGGAGGACAAAATGGCCTTCCCCTGGGCTTCAGAGGCTCCCCACAGGCCGGAAATAAGCCCGTTTCCAGACATCCAGAAGGCCCGTTTTTGCCTTCCCAGAACCTCCATGTGGACCCTGCACTTACCTGGCATCCAAAATAATGGAGATTCCGGGGAAGGGTGGGGTGGGTGGGGCCAGCCAATCCTTTCAACTACCAGTTCGTCAAACCAGATGTAAAATTAGCATCTGGTTCGCCCGAACCGGCTGAATCCTACCCCTGTCTGAAATGCATAGCCTACCTTGAGGAAAGAGGTCTGGGTGGGGTCCAGTTTGGAATTGCACTCCACCTGGAAAGAGAAGAATGGTAGAAAGCTTGAATCTAAAATATACACGAGGTAAGAAAGAAAACATTCTTGCTTCTAGATAAGTTAAAAAAAAAAGACAGATAATAGTCAGAATCTATCTACCATTTTGTGAAGTTTTTAAAAAAGAAGTCTTCATCACTTACCACAGCATCTTCATGTGGAGCCTGGTCTCCCACCACCAGCATGATAGGACATCTGGCAAGAGGACAGGAAAAAAAGGAAAATGGTGGAAAGTTAGAATTGGAGGCCAAATTACTATAAATTGCTTGCAGTAATCAATTTTGGACCTACAAATTTAGGGACTGACTCCAAGTTATGTAAAAGAGCATAAACAGTCTAATCACGGGGGGGGGGGGGAGGGGAATGTAACCAAGTAATCAAAATGTCAAAGCAAAAAAACCCCAAGAACAAACTTTAGTTTTATCTTTTTGTTTCTAAGTGTGTGGGAATTATAGATCAAAAGATTTGGAAGTAGTGCCAGATAGGTTGGGCTAATATGAGGGAAAATATGAAGGGAGAGACTAAGGAAGAGAAAAACTGAAGTCACAGAAACAGCATTCCTACATGCTTGGTTACCAAGTTAACCATTTTTAGAACACATAATACCTTGATTCAGAAACCAATGAAAATAACCAGGTTGGTTTATCATGCTAAATTAAGATTTGAATGCAAAGCCAATGCATCCTGCAGTTGGCTTTCTAGAAACCTAGTTAAGCCTGCTGTGTCAGCGCAGCCAGAATCTACGGACTATGAAGGGCTGGAGTTATCATTCCGATCATCAGGGCTGCTGCTGTTCAAGAATTAAAGTAGGTGCTGAAGACTAGAATCCTTTTCTTTCTCTGCCTACACACACACACACACACACACACACACGCACAGGCACACGGAGAGAGAGAGAGAGAGAGAGAGAGAGAGAGAGAGAGAGAGAGAAAGCGAGAGAGCGAGAGAGAGAGAGCAAGAGAGAGCTGATCTGTTATTTTCTCCTCCATTGTTTACTTCTTCTTATCTCTCTTTCTAGTGACGAATATTTCTCTTGTGCCAGAATGGAGAGTCATGGGGAACATGGGCAGTTAATATAAAGCGAGATAAGGCGAGATAAACAAAAAATGAAGAGCGTGCCTTATGCGCTACGTATTTGTATTTCCCCATCTCTTTCTGTCGGACTGTTCCTTTGACTCCCCCCACCCTGTTGATTGGCAGTGTTCAGGCAATAACTTGATTTGCTTAACCATGGCTTTAAACCCCCAAATCTGGGTTCACGAACCACGCTAAGTCATAAATAAATAAATTAGGTTTGGGTTTATTTGTAGTGTGAGCACAGCCAGTTTAGCATAGCTGAAGAAACAGTTGCTGTAAGGACCTCAAACTTTCAAACGACAGTTTTATTGTAAGAACAAATTCTCAATCCAATAAACATTCCCCTTGAAACCTGGGAAAACAGGACATGGAGACACTACTGCAGCAAGACATTCTCGGGATTGGTTCTTTCTCTTGCAATTGGAGGAACTTCAAAGAAAAGCCCCATAAACTCACTTAATTTAAGGGGTGGGCAATCCACAGATTACCCATTTTAAACCAATTTGTGTGGCCCCAAAAGATGCATCAATGAATTGCTGCAGATTTTTGGCAGGGACATCAATCATATGTTAGTCAGATGCTCTTTCTTTGCATGAGACTGCCTCTGAAAAATTGAGGCAGACATTCTGTGGATCCAAGTTCCAACATGAACAAGCGAGGGGGCTCTGTTTAGAAATCCCCCTTCTAAACACATTCAAAGAGAAACGAGCCAGGCTTGTTTATATGTATTGAAGTGGCTTGCTGCTGAATTTCTGTGGTTGCTTTGACAGAGAGCAAAAAAGTTACTGTATTTTGCTGTTCCTCCCTTACCCCACTTTTGGCCTCTTCTGTGTAGGACTTACATATAATAAGACAAGAGCAGCAAAATTAATTTTCCCTTAGAGCAAAAATATAGAAGCGGGAGGCCCAACTCCCTCTTGAATTTGGCAGAAGAATCAAGTCCCACATGGATCAAAGGACTCTTTTGCATTCTACCAAAGTAGCTGGCATGAACACCTGAACAGATGTCTTGCTGAGTTTATATAAATTCTGGATTTTGGGGCTGCACAAACAGAAATGAAATGGCTCTTTCCTTTAGCACTCCTTGGGGATTTCTTTGTCTATACAGACATTATATTATCCAGAAAGCTAGTAGGTGACAGGTAAGAATAGCAAAGGGGAATTGAATATTTGGATTTTTAACAGCAGCAACATCAGTAGCAGACAAAGATTGGTAATTTTTCAGTCCAGCCTCTAAACAGGGACCTATGGAAAAGAAAAAGAAACCGCCAGTTCTTATATTTAGACCTAACATACGACATGTCTTTTTTTAGTCCCTCAACACACTCTTTGAGCTAGCAGTGTGACTTCTGTCTCCCTCTTGTCACTTCTAAAAGTTATTCACATGGTGACACATTTTATTTTGGATTAATTAATTATAAGTCCTGATGATTCAGAATAAGGAGCAAAGAAGATAGGAAAAAAAATAGAGAAGTATAAGTTAATTAGAATACAATTAATTAGAATGAAAAGTAGAAGAGCAGATGGAGGGGGGCACTGCTGCATTTTTAAAAAGTTCTTTTTCAGGTTTTCTCCCTAATGATTTTAAAACCTAGGGTATAGGTGTTTAGACATCAAACATCTGTATAAAGAGTTGTCAGATTTTAATGCTTTAAACCACACCTTTTTCTGGCATCATTTTCATTTCCATACTGTGAGAAGTTTCATTTGCAGGATATTACATTCCATAAAGACAGGTCAGCCCTTATTTTTTTTTATTAGCTGGCAACTTCTTTGCATACATTATTTTTAATGCCAAATTACACCAAACTGGTAAATATGTATAACTTCACCCTATTGCTAAATTTTCCCTTTTAATAATTCAACCTTAAGAATTCAAAGTTAATTATATGTGAGCTCTGTCAGACGTGTTAGTGGAAGCTTTGGATTGTATATGCACAGAACAAATAAATGAGCTTAAGAAGAAGAAGAAAGGGTAAAGACTGGTAGATACTCACTTGAATGTGACATCCCCTCCACGTTCCAAGCACAAATCTCTGCGGCTATGAAGAAAAAGGGAATTGTAAATCACTGCTTCAGCCTCCTTAGGATAGCTTTTTTTTATAGCAATCACCCAGTCCCTCTCTCCCATTTTCTCCACAAATATGGAAACATAAAAAACTGATGGCAGAAAAAAACCTAATGGCTCATCAAGTTGCACTTTGAGGTTATTGATTTTTTTGTCTTCTTTTTAAATAATTTATTTTTTTTAATTATTATTTTTATCCCAAGCATGTTTAAACTCACTTACTGATGCACTTTCAATTGCAATGTATGGCTGTGAAAGTTGGACCATAAGAAAGGCTGAGTGCCAAAGAATTGAGGCTTTTGAACTATGGTGCTGGAGAAGTCTCCTGTGAGCCCCTTGGACTGCACGATGATCAAATCGGTCAGTCCTAGAGGAGATCAACCCTGACTGCTCTTTAGAAGACCAGATCCTGAAGATGAAACTCAAATACTTCGGCCTAATGATAAGAAAGTAATCACTGGAGAAGAGCCTAATGCTGGGGAAGATTGAAGACAAAAGAAGAAGGGGACGACAGAGAATGAGGTGGCTGGATGGAGTCACTGAAGCAGTTGGCGTGAGCTTAAATGGACTCCAGAGGATGGTAGAGGACAGGAAGGCCTGGAGGAACGTTGTCCATGGGATCGCAATGGGTTAAACATGACTTCGCAACTAACAACAACAACAACTGATCATGATGATTGACCCACTATCTCCATTGAAATTCATTCCAAGCTTGCACTACTTTCTTTGAAGTAATGTTTTTAACATTACTTTTGAACTTCCCTCCTGTCAATTTGAGGTTTTGCTCCTATATTCTTGATTTTTGCTAAATATTGAAAATACTGCCTTCTAGAACCTTATTGATATCCTTAATATATTTAAAGGTTTCAGTCATGTCACCCGTTTTCCTTCTGTCCTCTAGGCACATTACCTAGGTACATATTCAGTTCCTCCAATCTTTCTTGATATGTTTTGTCCTTCAGACCTTGCGCCATTTTTGTTGCCCATTTCTGGAGTTGCTCAATCTAATCCTATCTATCTATCTATCTATCTATCTATCTATCTATCTATCTATCTATCTATCTATCTATCTATCTATCATCGTCTGTCTGTCGTCTGTCTGTCTGTCTGTCTGTCTGTCTGTCTGTCTGTCTGTCTGTCTGTCTGTCTGTCTATCTATCTATCTATCTATCTATCTATCTATCTATCTATCTATCTATCTATCTATCTATCTATGTCTCTAGAACTACATACATTATTCCAAATGTGATCTGACTAAAGCCCTACATAGTGGGATTAAAACCTATTTTTCCTGCTGGTGATCTGTCCAGAGATGCATCCCACAATTTTGTTTGGCTTCACAGCTGTCTGGCCACACTGTTCATTTTGAAGTCATCTGCTATGATCAGATGACCCAAATAATTCATAACCTGGCTTTCTACTTGATTTCCCTGATTATTTCTAATATTTTTGCTGGTGTTCTCTACATAACTGGAACCACAAGAACTCAAAACCTAACCTAATTTGATAAGTGAAATCTCCAGTCTTCAGAGTGAATGTTTTAGAGTCACAAACTTGATAGTGTTTTTAATCTTTTCTTTTCATGTGGAGAAAACAGGTCTATCAGATTTGGATTGCTATCATGGTAACAGCTAGGTGGAAGCACAGAATGCCTTGTGAATATCTTTGCCGCCATTTAGTATTTGTGTGGATTTTTGCATACAAGTTTGGTAGCTCTAGAAAAACATCTTTAGAATCCTAGCGCATATCAAACATGTAATACTGATTTAGCTATTTTGGGATTTTTCAAATTTGGCAACTTTACGATATGATGATTTCAACTCTCATTAGTCAGGACTCTGTGCTTCTGGGAGTTGAAATTCATACATTGTAGAATTGCCACAGTTTGAAAAACTGTGAACTATTCTGTGTTGTTATTAATGATAAAAGTTTACAGTTTTTAAAAGAATGTTATACGGGATGGCTTTTAAAATCAAAATTAAATATAAATATTTAAGTCATCTGCCATTTAAGCTTAATAATTAATTCACTGATTTACATTTTGGCATTTCAATACATTGCTCAAATCTCCAGAGCCTAGGTTTTCCAAAGTTCTAAAGAGAGCAGAGACTAAATTTATGATTTAGTCATTAAAAAAACTGCCTGTTAGAATGGCAATTCCTAAACTGGAAATTATGAAGAGGCTCCTGAAACAGACCTGGAAAAGTCAATTAATTAAATAATTATAAAATCTTATAATTATTGAAAAACCCACTCAGGCTCAGCTTCATTTGAAATAGGAGGCTTTCTTAGGCCTATGCAAAAAACCTATCGGTCTGTGACTGGCTACTTTAGATGCAGCTTGTGAATAGCTGAAGTATCTCTGTGAAAAGTACATTGTTCTCAAGCACTGATCTAGGCCTATCTTCATAGGCTAGCAATCAAAAGGAAAGTGTTTGAGAAGTTTATGTTTAGGCTGGGTCCTTTTATGTGGACATCCTTCTCTATTGTGTCCTAGTTTGTTTTCTACCTGTAGGGCTATTCTGGCAGCCGCTGAGAGCTTAACCTGGACTCAGCCTTGCCCTGTCCTCCCTGTCCCTACAACCTGTTGTAACTACTCCAGTAGAGTTGAATGTTGGGTAAATTTGTAGCATGACTCAGGATATCCCGCTGTTGTTGCACCATCTCAGTGTTCTTGGAAAGTTCCTCCTGTGGAAGAAGAAGAGTGTTACTCCTGTAACTTAATCTCATCGCTACTCCATTAAATTTATCTAACATCTAGGGCTGCCAAGTTCTGAACCAGTCTCTGTTGCTTGTGGCTTAACATCAATCTCCTTTGGCAAGGGATTTTCTACCCTCGATGCTAAGAAAATTTATGCCTGTTGACTTCTGCACCTCCAACTGATCTTAAAGGCACTGGAATAGACTCAGGTTTCTTCTACCATTTTCTCTTAATCCAACTGTAATTATGATTAGTCATATAACTCCATCTCAATGCCATTTCCCCTGGAAAATAAATATTACAAATAGAATAAGGAACGAGGATAATAGAAAAAAAAACTAAACTTCTAAAGCATTGTTTCTCAGTCTTGGCAACTTTAGAGATGTATGGATTTCAACTTCAGCAGGAGTTGAAGTCCACACATCTTGCCACAATTGAAAAACACTATTGTAAAGTAAATAGTACTAGCCTGCTTTCAAAAAATAGGAATTATTTTCTTGTTTCTTATTGTTCTCCAAGAATCATTCAAATTGCCAGTTAGCATAGCTACATTAGAAGCTACATTAACTTTTGAAGTAAAGTACCATAGTTCAAAACATGCATTTCTTAAAAAGCCTGTCCTAGTATTACCAGAGAGCTGGAAATGAAGTGAGACTATCTATCTTATTTTGCTTCTTTATGTACCACCCATCATTTCTTTCTTCTCCTACTGCTCAGGCTTACCTGGCTGAAGAGATGTCCTAGGATCATCTCAGAAATGGAGGAGGTGAGGCCGGTAAGCTTACGAAAAAAACAGAATATGATTAGAGGACAGACAAGCATTATTCTGAAAGGGTAAAACTGATATCTGTACAGGTAGTCCTCAACTTATGACCACAATTGAGCCTAGAATTTATGTTGCTAAGTGAGAAATTTGTTAGGTGAGTTTTGCCCCATTTTATGACTTTTCTTGCTGCATTTGTTAAGTGAATCATTGCAGTTGTTAAATTAGCAACACAGTTGTTAAGTGACTTGCCTTTTCAGAAGGTGGCAAAAGGGGATCATAGTTCTAGGACACTGCAACCATTATAAATGTGAGTCAGTTGTCAAGCATCTAAATGTAAATCACATGACCACAGGGATGTGGCAATGGTTATAAGTGTGAAAAATGCTCATAAGTCACTTTTTTAGTGCTGTTGTAACTTTGAACAGTCACTAAATGAACTGCTATAAGTCAAGGACTACTTGTACAAAAGGAAAAGGTGAAGGTCTTTGAAATTAGAATCATTGACTTATGCCTCCACAGCTTAAACAGTGCTCAAGCTTAGATATTTTTTGTTTAATTTATATGCCACCCATCTTGCTTCAAGAATAATTTAAAGGTTGATCCTGACAGTATGCAATGTACCACAGAAAAGGTGCTTTTGAATATATGCAAACTGTATTTTGTTGTACCTTTGAATTACTTTTGAAATTCCTGCAATATAGAAGTTGTCCTTTAGATATTTTACACTTCTGTACTTTCTAATCTTTTTTTTTTCTGTCTCTCTCTCTCTCTCTCTCTTTCTTTCTCTCTCTCTCTCTCAAAAAGTTGGAAAACAAGATCAGAATAATGTATGGTTAATTTGCCTAAATTTTAAGTGTTTTGCTTTTTTGGAAGGGAAATTGATTTTTTTTTAGATTTAAGAAATAATGAAGTATGTATGAGAAATGTGCCAATTTTGTTTGCATGTATTTAAACCAACTCTGTATTTAAATTCACCAAGAAACTGTTATGGAGAGTCAGAGATGAGCATTTAAATGGCTTAACTTAAAAACTGGAAGAGTTGGGAGTTTCCTATTACTTGATGAAATATTCTAAAGTCTCCACCCCACCTATCAATATATCCCAATGTGAAAACAATAAACTATTTTTAGTCTTTAAATCTCAGCAGTGAAGTGACACATACACATGAGCAATTGCTGATTTTCTGTTGAAGCTATATGGCCAACATGTTGTACTGATGGTTGTACTGTTACCATAATTTTTAGCAAAAGTATGACAGACAAACATATAGGTGTTTCAGATCTTGGACAAAATAATTAAACCTTTTAGAGAATAAATGGAAAATTGAAAACAAAGTGCAAAGATCTTGGGAGGAATAAGTTGCCATTCATTGCTTCAAATCAAGCACGGATGGGCACTTTAATTACTTGCTATAACAGAGCCCTGTGTGCAGTTTGTTGCCACACAGTGATGAGCATCTTCCTCAGTCTTACCTTATGAGCAGCCCAATCCATCCAACCCTTGGCATTGGGGTCAATGTTGATCAGAACCAACCCCTCCACAGTGTCTGCATGTGAGAGCTGTGGGAAAATAGGAACAAACAGAAATAAGCATAACCATTATGATACTTTAACTGCAACGACACAGCTCAAGCATACTTTAGGATAATTCATCACATTCCTCATGTATATTTTCAGACCTGGCCAAAATATACAGAAGTGGAAGACTATAGAAAGAGATATACCATTCAATTTTCATGGTTCATATCTATGTCCAAACTTCAATGTACACTGGTTATGTTCACATAACATGCTTAACTCATTATTGAATTAATCCAATTTCTATGTTGAACCATAAGCTCACCAAAAGGCCTGAGTTGACAAGAAAAGTCACTAGAATGATTAGTGGTGTGAAATACATTTTTTATATGCCAAGGTTAAAGCTGGTTTATTGTAGGAGATGACCAGGGCAAGCCCAAGGGAGGATTCAAACACATCATAAATCATGAGTCTCTGTGTGTCCACGTGAGATCTAAGTCCAGCCCACCTTGAATGCCTATCTTCTTTCCTGCATTTCCCATAACAGTCAGTTGTTCAGATTCTTGTGGATAGGTTAAGCTTGCAAGAAATCTTTATACTCATTTGAACTGCCTGAATCTCTTGTTTCCTCCAGCACTTTACAGTTATATAGTTTAGCATGTTCCAATGGTTTGAAACCCTAACTTCCATCAGCAGGACACTGGGAATTATAATTCAAAATATTTGATGACGCATCAATATATTTCTGGGCTAGGGTGTTGGGGACAATGTGGGGTGGGCAATGGGGGAGACAACTGGCAGAGAAGAGCAGTTTTTTACCAAATTAAAAACAACAAAAGGAAAAAATGAAAACAAAGAGTCCCTGCGGATTTTACTCTGCTAGTCATTGCTGACTAAAGAGAGTATTGCTCATCTCTGTTTCAAGGCTGTTGACCCAGTGCTGTCTGAAGACATTTCTGTGGTCACAGCATGACATTGCAAATCATTGTTTTCTCCCCACTAAGATGGTACCTATTTATCTACTAGCATTTGCATGTTTTCGAACTATCAGGTGGGCAGGAGCTAGATGAAGGTGGGCAGTTACCCCATTGCACAACGCTCAGTTCTCAAACCTGGGCTGTTGACTTTCCAGCCGAGAAGCCCAATGTCTTAACTACTGAGCCATTACACTACACCCAAGGCCACTATATTAAAAACAACAAGGGGAAATGGAAATATTCTTCCACTGTCATGGGACCATGTGGGATTCCTTATCGAAACAGATCAATTGAAGATTCAGCATAGACAAAGGAAAGCACTATTGGTTTACTTCACAGAAAGTGTACGGTAGTTACCGTACAGTACCTACAGTAGACTACAACCACACAGGATGCAGTGTGGTTGCCAGTTTAGAAAAGGTAGCTTTGGTTATGATGATTTGGGTCATCATAGAAAACTAAGCAAGTTTTAAAAAACGTATTAAAGGAGATGGAGAAAGGAAAATAAGTCTACCAAGGAATGTGTTACATAATAATCAAACTTCCTTAAGTCTCAAAATGATACAGATGTTTAGCAGAAGATATGTTATTATCAGTCAACAGAAGCAATTTGAGACAGAAGATGAAGCACCCATGATAGAACGCTAGTCTTTTTCTGCTTTTTGGTTTTGGCAGGGGAAATTCTTCAACTAGATTATTTTTTTCTATTTTCTCCCCAATACGCATGCCAATTATCAAAGTCTTAAACACTAGAATGACACTGTTTTATTGCAACAACATTTATGTATAGAGGAGGCAGTGTTAAGTGAATCAAACTAGGCCTTGGGCAACCTAGTTTCATATACTCAATATGTACTCTATCTCAAATAATTGCTGTATTTTCTTTTAGAGTGGGAAATTACGCATGCTAGCTCAAGGAGAACATGAAAGATAATTGGAGAGTCATCTCTTGATGGCCCATCTGAATACCACATAGCTCACACAACTAAAATCTCACTGTGAATTGCCACCCCTCCCCCCTTAGTCCTGTTATAGTCAGGAACCCAGAAGCCAGCTACTCAGAGGGCTGATTTGCTTGTGACTTTCAGAGATGATCAAGTCACCCTGACTTAAGGATCTGACCATGCCCCTTTGGCATGCAGAGCATGTTTGCCTGCATGACAGATGCTAGGTCCCATTGCACTTACACTATAGCGTGCCAAGATATATGCTCCAGCTCCAACTCCAATTCCAATGATGCTGGTGAAGCTGTGGAAAGGAAAAAAGAGGTTGCAAAAGGGCAGTGGAACAGGGACTGCCTTGATAGCCTTGAGGTTCAGGTAGAGAAATAGTTTCCAAAATTTGTTTTCAACTTGCTGATGTTGTACTTTTTTTAGTATTTGCAGTTTGAAATGTCACAGGTTGCGTTTTTCACCTTGTGTAATTTTAGTGCTACTGTTTACATTTCTCTCTCTCTCTCTCTCTCTCTCTCTCTCTCTCTCTCTCTCCCTCCCTCCCTCCCTCCCTCCCTCCCTCCCTCCCTCCCTCTTCTCCATTGTCTATATTTATTTCTTTACATAATAAGGGTTGGCATCTACAGCCTGAGAAACTTCATGGCTGCAAGTTGTTGTTGATGTTTTTTTGCTACTTCAGATACCCATTTATTTGGTTTAGTTTCAGTCGTTCTGAAATATACAGCTATAACATAAGGGCTAAAACAGACTTATCACAGTTTTTAAAAAAATAATCCTGTGTTAAGAAAAATTAAACTGTAGTCTTATTTATAAGTGTAATTACTCAAACTTTAAATACCCATTTAGATATGGGCCTCATCATGACAACTTAGTCAGTAATCAATCATCAGGTTTTAAAACCATCTTCTAATGAATTACTCTAACTACATTTCACAAGCAGTAAAATACCAGTTGGTAGGGCTTTGCAATGCCTCAAAGAATGAACGGAGCATGTGTCTTCAGCTTTTTAAAGCAGCCACCTTTTTTCCTAAGATTATTCAGTTGCCCTTTGCAGCTGCTATGCAATCTCAGATAAGAAGACAGAATATTAAGACATGACTGCTTTAGATAGCTGTAGACAGGTATTATGTTTTCAGTTTCACGTCCTCCAAAGAAGCATATTGGAATCAAATTCAAAGCAAGACTTCCTTCCCTATCCTAACAGGTACACGTCATATCATCCTCTTCAGACTCACTTGACATATTGCAAGATGCAGGGGATCATGTCAGCCAGCTGGTCCAAAGAAGGATACTGATACCTAGAATGGGAGGAGAGAATAGGGGCTGTATTAGACAGCTTGATCCCCTTCGCACTCAACGCTGCGGGTGGGGCAGGAACGGGGGCTGCAAGGCTCACCCCAGAGGGAAGGCCGGGGCCCCCTCCTCCATGCCAGGTGCGTCCACATGTATCACCACGAAGTTCTTTATGATCTCTTGCATGTCCTCATAGTGGAAGAGAGTGTCGAAGCACGAATGATCTGGGGTGGGGGTGGGGATGAGGAGACAGAAGAAGGGGGTGTCAGGCTGCAGAAGGGCAAGTGGTCATGCCATCAGACGGGCAAGGTCTAATAAAACAGGGACAACCCTACTGGGAAGTAGCCATAGTTTCCTGGGTGCCAATCAATGTGTTTTGTGATATTTTGCTTCGCAAGGCAACCCTTTGCATGTTTATTGAGAAATATATCCTCCTGTATTCAGCAACATTGAGGAAATATGTAAAGGGCTCCAGTATTTGCCACAAACACATCTCACAAGAAAGAAAAACATTCGGAAGATTAGGTAAATATGAATTAGGCACCTTCCATGCCTCCATGTAAGAAAAACCTGAAGGAGGGAAGCCCTAAAGGGAAAATTCAACCAAATGGGTGGAGGGAGAAATGCAGAACAGCCTGTAAATCATACTGAAAATAGAAAAATATTTTAAAAATAGTGTATTAAGAGTTTGAATTTGGAATCTTAACTTTAAAGGGTAAATACATTTTTAAATTGCAAAAAATAAGTATTTTTGTGATGAAGCAACATTTTCTAAACTTGAAGTCTTCTAGAAATGGTGCAATTGAATTTTAAGAGAGATCCCAACACATGGTATTGTACTGAAGAAAATTGGTATGGAATTGGTGCTTTCTTTTTTACTTAGAATTGCACTTTTGCTTAGGACAACAAAAATTAATTCTTTTCTGCCACTTAGTGACTATCTGGTCTTTTGCAACTCAGATCCAGTATTCCTAATTTTGAGTGGAAACTATGAAAGGCCCCCAAACCCTCAATAAATCAGCAAACACATTTTGTGATGATTTAAACTCTTTGATTGTGGAAGGAAGGCTATAAATAATATAAAAATGTACATGTAATTCTCGCAACAAACTATGAGAGACAACATTATTGTTTCCAAAGAGAGAACTCCACGTTTGACTCCACATTAAACTTGCCCTGATGATAACTGTTCCAAACAAACCTGTGCTGGGAAGTTGAACATTTCCTAACCCATAAGCAGAAATAGCCAGACGGAATAAAAATATTATGTACGGTAGAGAAAGAACAGCTCGTTTCCTTCCTTTGTCTCCTGTTTACCTCTTTTATTAAGTGGCTAATTTCTTCTAGCAGTTGGAAGAAGGAGGATGGAAAATTAGCTGCTAAGATAGGGAGTGATAACTAAGGGGAAAATTCAACCGGCAGAATTTCATTCTTTTTCCTTAATATCTTCATATTTTACTGCATGCTATTGGATGAATTTTTGAAGTGTGCAGTAAAGAAAATAGCTTTGGAGAGGCATGCAGGAGGCAGACTCAGGATTATCTGCCTAATATCTTCATTCAAAGATCATCAAGCAGTCAGAGTTGGAGATCTGGAGTGTTACCGTTATTCATAGTGGCAGAGGTAGGTTTCTCCGAGTGAGAATAGAGACAGAAGGCAGAAGAAAATAGAACATTATCCATAGATAAGAGGAAAGCACAATAATCTCACTTAAGACTACAGAGCCAGCCTTCCTTCCTTCCCTCCCTCCCTCCCTGTATGTTTGCAGCCTAGGTTTCATAGTTTAATCTGGCAGGTCAAATTGCAACTTGCCACCAAGGGCCTCTAAATCCCAGTTCTTTAACAATAGCACTGACAAAAAAAATTGTTCCAATTCCCCAATTTGTAATAATTCAGATATACATTTGTGTTTGTATATATAGGTCATGTCAATATGTGGTTATAAATGGCAAAAGAATTTGTTTTCCATTTCCATTCCTTTCTCTCAGCTATCACTTGGAATTGTGATTTAGTTGAGCTTTTAATAAAACACAAAGTCAGCACTGCATGTATACACATACATAAGTTTCTGACCTTGCCAAATGAGAAATTCTTGGGATTTTTCCAGAACAATAAGATCTTTTTAAGGCTGCATGAGTTTTACTGAAGTTCTATATACTTCTTGGTGAATTATGTTAACCGTGAAACTTCTGGTTTCCCATCACCCTCAGCCCTCAATCAAATGGATATTCTGGTCTTACGATTTTGTCCCACATCATGATAGGTGAGGATAGCTGGACGTTTGGGCTTGGGTGTTCCATGGATGGTGATGGTCACAACCCCATAAGGTGTCTCCACTGTGTGTTTCTGTAGAAGAAGAAGAAAGACTAAGATGAACAAATGAAAGATTGCAAAGACCTAGGCCTGTGTGAGTAATTGCAATGAGGATAACCCTGAATTCATAGAAAGAGAAGTTAAATTGTGAGGGTTGGTGAGACCTTCAGGCAACATCTTCAAGTATTTGGGAAAACTCTGTATGTTCACAAGCACACACTCTGCAATGTGGTATCAAACAAATTAGGATTCTCCAAATTCTATGTAAATGAAGCTTGTATGCATTTATACACACAAACAAAAATTTGTTCCTATGGAGCTCAGCATCACCAACAGCTTTTCCATATAAAAAGCCCAAACAACATGCTGGGGCAAAAAGTCCTTTGCAGCCAAAAGACAACACAGAACTGGCAGAAGTTCAAACATTACTCAGGGTCATGTCAGTTATGTATGTGAGGCTAGGTAAATATAGTGCCTGCATTAAAATAAACCATTACTGTACACAAATGTAAAAAATAAATTCCTGACTTTTGCAGATTAATTAGCTTATTTTGCAAAATGTATTTTGCTTATCCATATAACACCTGCCTCTTTCCACTTGTTCAGTCTAGTTAAATTGCTAGGGGAAAAAAGCAAAATAACTCATCATGGAATATTTCTGTATCTTTAATTAAAAGTTTAATTTTTAAAACATCTTGTGTTGAAGGGAAAGTCTCATAGCACAGATACAGGTAGTCCTCAACTTACAACAGTTTATTTAGTGACTGTTCAAAGTTACAATGGCACTGAAAAAAGTGACTTAGGACTGTTTTTAACACTTATAACCATTACAGCATCCCCATGGTCACCTGATCAAAATTCACATGCTTGGCAACTGACTCATATTAATGACAATTGCAGTGTCCTGGAGTCATGCGGTTAGCTTTTATGACATTCTGACACGCAAAGTCAAAGGGGAAATCAGATTTACTTAACAACCATATTGCTAACTTAACAACTGCAATGATTCACTTAATAACTGGGGCAAAGAAGGCTGTAAAATGGGGCAAAACAACTGTCTCAACTTAGGAACAGAAATTTTGGGCTCAATTGTAGTTGTAAGTTGAGAACAGCCTGTAAAAGACAGCATTTTTTCCATTCTATGAGCTACATCGTCCTGTTACCTACCAGGCAGCTGAAAAACTGGTATTTTTCTTCCTGCTTCCTTCTCACCATCTATATATCCATTTAAGGGATGGAACCTTGGTTCCAAAAGCCCTTACTTTATTATTGTATCCTCACTGAAAACAACTACATCAATACTGTAGCTGTATATATCTCTATTTTGACATTTTAAAAAAGCAATTCTCAACCTCAACAACTTTAGGATGGAGGGATTTCCACCTTTAGGATATTATTGTTAAAAAAATCATACTTGTTATTAAGTTTTATGGTTCCTGATAGTTCGTTTTCTGCTTATTCCTACTTGGAGTTCAGCTCAACATCCTTATGCCAGTTTTCACTCTTCAATATAAATATTAAATTTGTAATATATAAATATAATCTGTAACTGTAAAGCCTATCTTGAATACACTCTGCACTGAAGAACTTGGCAGGTTAGAAAGTGTGACTTTCAGAGCAAGTCTTGCTTGGTACTTGTCTACCGTAATGTTAATGTTGTCTCTTCTACCACATTTCAGAACAAGTGCTCAATTCATCTTGGAGAAAAGACTATTTCCACCTTGTAGTTTTCATAATGCCTGGAGAAGGACTTGGGTCAATAATGAAAAACAATCAAGTTCTGTTTTGTTTTGCCTTAACTTCATTGTTTATTCTCCCAGCCCTTCCTGCTAAGATTTTTCTCTGATGGCACACAAGCGAGCTCAATGTGTTCAAAAGCAACTAGAGAAACAGGGAAGGGCTGTGACATTTGGCACCCAGAGACATTTCTTTCCAGAACCAAAATAACACAATGCAAGAAAAGGAGGGAAAGTGGGAAATGAAGAAAGCAGTTCAGAAGACAGGTAGCCAGTTTAGATGTAATCATGAGGAAGGGGATCACAAAATGAAAAAAAAAAAAAAGGAGTGGGAACTCATGGATTCAGATGAATAACCTTGGGGAAGCTCCCAAATGAAACACAATGTGAACAAGTAGTCCTGTATTTACAATAGTTCGATTAGTTACAAAGACACTGAAAATTGCTACTTATGACTGTTTTTCACAGTTCACCTTTGCAGCACCCCCGTGATCAAATTCAGATGCTTTGCAACCAGTTCATATTTATGTCCATTGCTCTGACCCAAGGTCATGTGATCACCTTTTGCGACCTTCTGACAAGCAAAGTCAATGGGGAAGCCAGATTCACTTAACAACAGGGCTACTAACTTATCAACTGCAGTGATTCACTTAGCACCTGTGGAAAGAAAGGTCGTAAAATGGGGCAAAATTCACCTTACAAATGTCTCACTTAACAATAGAAATGTTGGGTCCAATTGTGGTCAAAAGTCAAGGACTACCTGTAATGTGTATTATGGCTGGCTAACTAACTAGCTTTTTCCTTCCTCTTTTTTAGTAGGATCTTATGTAGTGGATAAAGTGTTGGATTGACTGAAGAAATATAAATTGAAATTCTCTGTTGACTCAGCTCACTCCAACCTATTCAAAGAAAAGAGATAAATTGGCAGGAGGCATGAATTCCCAGAAAATAATGGTTATTATTATAAGTATTGAATACCTGAGCATAGTTCCATCAAGCCAAATAGATCCCTACTTATGCATTGTGGGTTGTGAGGTTTGTTGTATCTTAATTATTGCATACATAAGCAATCTTTATCCATTTTTTGGATGGATTTGTGTTGGAGGAGAACAACCACATATCTTAATTATAATTATTCCATTATTAATTCCAAATAATTGAATATCCAAGAGAAGAACATTTGTATATTTGGCCCAACCCAGTATATTTGGCCATTTTCTAATAAGATGTATAAGCATGTTCTGAACCTTCTAAAATGGTCTACAGTTCCTACTTGATATGGTAATAAACAGCAATTTTATTTAATTTGGCTACATAGACAACTTTCTCGTGTTGGCACTTAACGGTGCCCCGGAGCACAGTTTGTTCAACATAAGAGAAGATCAAAGTGTGGAGTCTGTATGCTTATATCTATAACACAACCCACAAAGGCACATAACAATATTCATTACAAGCAGACTACCCCCACACCATGCTGGGACTTTTAAAAATATGTCAATAGTGTTCCTTTTGATGGGTCAGTTGTTCCTTTAGCTTGAACAAAAATGGTCAAGAGATAAAAGATGGAATCCACAATGTGTAGCAATGAGAAAAGTTGCAGTTCTAACACTCTGTCTACAAGAGGCCCCTTCCCACTTGATGGCCTGTGAAAATGTGCATCTCTTCAAGCAGTTTTGTCTTAGGGTTAGCAGTCATTTAAGTAACAGGTGAAAACCGCTCCATGTTGACATGAGTAATTACAAAGTTATTTCTTCTGCCTTTCTTTGGATGCCTTACATCAGCTACTGTTAGAGGCCTGAAGTGTAATCTAATCTTGGATTGTTTTATAGCCTCTCCTGCATCCTGCTTTATCCTTGTAGTTTTTATTACTTTTGTAGCAATTCTAGAGGAGTAGCCTCAGAGCTGATGACAGTTTGGCAGATCCCTTGGCAGCCTTTCTGCCTGGGTTCATCAGGTCCAAAGAAGCCACTTCCCCACAAATAGAAAAGCCAGATAGATAGGCAAAATTGGTGAGGCTAGTAAAGGCCCTATGTCTCCATAGCAGAAGATGGTCTTTTGCAATTCTAACAGTCTCTCCTTCATTCACCTTCCTTTGCTAAAACAAGCATCAGAAGAGGCAAAAGAATGCATCCAGTTTTGCTAGCAAGCACTGCTGAGGTTGCCTAAATTATTTGATTCTACCCATAGGGATGCCCACAGAGCAAACCAAAAAAGGTCAAGATAGCCACAACTGTGTGGTTCTGACTTTTTTTATAGCCTACCTACCCCTCCCTCCTTCCTCTGAGGATGCCTCTGCCTATCCAAGGGGTAACCGAGTTTCCCAAGAGCTCTTTTCAAATGACAATCTTTGAAACATGGGGGGAGGGGGAGAGAATTAAAAGAGTGCCACAGCAGTAACCCTGTTTGGCTTGGCTTGTTCCTGTACTTCTCTTCAGAATGGAAGGCTGGTCCTAAGTAAATACCCAAAGCCAACACTGAGCTTCGTTGCCATCTTAGAGGGAGGCCATAACCGACTTCTTGCACAGTATCATCATAGTTAAAACGAAAGGGATGGGAGATAAATTCAAATTTTGTGCTGTATTTTCCCCTCCCCTCCCCATCCAAACAATAGTTTTCTCCACCCTCTTTAATTGTTTCCTCAGTCCCCCCCCCCCCCAATTCCCCACTAGCTGGTAATATTCTGAAGCTCCCAAATAGGCTTAGTTCTCGGTTCAGCTGTTTTGGATGGTTTGTAATATACATGCTTAGATTTGCTAATTATTTGCTTTGTCTCCAAACCAAAAATGAAATTGCTATCACTCTATTTTTTTTTGTTTTTTTGCTAGCTCTCAGCAGCAAAAAAATTATTGTCTGAGGGAATGATAAATAAAACTAAATGTGCAGCTGACTGAACAGGACTTGAACAGCTGGTAAGCTTGGGGGCCAAGTCTCCTGGATTCACCCACAAGTTCAGGGGATGGAATGCAAATGTAAAAGGGCCAAGCAGTTCAAAGCAATAAGCATTTGCTTGTAAAGCTGCTGCTGCCAAGGGTCTAAAGCTCACTCTTCTGGTTTGGAGCATGGGCTCGGCTCACCTAACAGGAGGTTAGATGATGTAATAAAACTTTTGCAACAAGAAAGAGAAATCAAAAATTGGTATCTAAAGTACTGTGTTTCCCCAAAAATAAGACAGGGTCTTACCATATTTTTTAGAGTATAAAACTCACCAGAGTATAAGATGCACCAAGATTTTGAAGAGGCAAATTAAAAAAAGTTTTTGCACTCTGCAGACCTCCCCAAAATGGCCCATTTTTTACATAGCCTTTAGGAGGCTTATAGAGTGCTCCTGGGGGCTGGGGGGGGGGGAAATTGAGCAAAAAACCAGTCTATTTTTCACTCATTTCTGCCCTCCTCGGTCCCCAGGAGCACTCTAAAAGCCTCCTAAAGGCTATGCACAGCCATTTTGGTGAAGGGGGCGGGGTTTGGGAGGCAAAAAATGCTGTATTCAGTGTATAAGACGCACCCAGATTTTCAGCCTCTTTTCTGAGGGAAAAGGGTGCGTCTTATACTCTGAAAAATGCGGTATTTTCTTTTGACTCCCGAAATAAGCACTTGGCCTTATTTTCGTGTGTGTGTGTGTATGTGTGTGTGTGTGTGTGTGTCTTATTATTTTTGAGGTGCAGGAGGCAGTGAGCGTGGTCACCTCATGGCTGCTGCTGTGTTGCAATATTTTTGGGAACGGCTTAGTTTCAGGGGATGGCTTATTTTAGCACATGCACTCAAAAGCCCGATTGAACTCATTATCCGTGGAGGTCTTATTTTCGGGGAAACAGGGTAGGTTTTCTCGTCTTCTTTTTAAAAAAAATATCTGCTGTGTCATATAACCATACTGTAACCCTGTATATAAATATTCCTATTGTAAACATGGGGCAAGAGAGCCCACATGATAACTTTAGTCTGGTCAAGTGGGTTCATGACTAAGCAATTATCTTTTTAGGTGCATGACAGGCAGGCATTTCAACAGGTGCATGATGTTGCAACAGGATTGCCAATGGATTGATAAACAGTCTGCTCCTATGCTTTTCAAAGCTGCTTAATATTTAGGGATAAAGGCAGGGCTGGGTTTCGACCGGATCGCACCGGTCCCTGCGATCCGGTTGGTCGCCGAACCCGGAAGTAAGTAACTTCCGGGAACGGCGAAGCCCCCCCCCCCCCCCCGCACACCCGCGCCCGCTCCTTACCCGGTTTTTTTGAATTTTGCGCTTCCACGCATGCACAGAACGCCTGCGCGATCCTCCAGGAGCAGCTGGAGCATCGCGCAGACGCTAGTATGCATGCGCGTGCGTGCGCGAGGACGCGCGCGCCGCGTGCGTGCGCGAGGACGCGCGCGCCGCGTGCGTGCGCGAGGACGCCACCGGCCTCGTTCCAACCGATCCGGTTGGAACGGGGCGAGAAACCCACCCCTGGATAAAGGGAAGTGATTAACATAGTCTCGTGCTGGTGCCCACAGCTTAAGTTGCTGCCACCACACAAAAGCAAGGATGTTTGGAACATTTGGCCACCCCAATGATGAGGAAGGCTGCTAGGGTTGAAATTCGTGGTACTACGTAAGATCATACCACAAAACAAGGAAGTTAACTTCATATTCTCTGGCGAATAAATAGATGGCCAGTAATTGAAATGCTTTAATTAGAACAAAGCACAGAGATTTTGTGACTTAATATCATTAGTTTTAAAAAGTGAGTTACAGCTGACCTCATGCTTCAGGCTTTCAGACATGCCCATAGTCATGTGATCAAATTTAGACACTTGGCCTAAATCCATGCTGTAAACAGCATGGATTTACAATGGGTTACAGTGTCCCAGGATCATGTGATCAACCTATGCGACCTTCCCAGCTGGCTTCCAATAAGCAAAGTCAGTGGGGGAAGTCAAATTTAGTTAATGGTTTATAAATACAGTAATTTGCTTAATCACGGCATAAAGGACATAAAATTGAGCATGATGCACTTAAAAACCACCGTGCTTACCGTAATTCGAGGATTACCTTATGCTATGTGGCAACAGCAAATAAAAAACAGGCTGCTTAAAGCTAAGATTTCTGTGAAGAGTTGTTACTTCAGTTTTGTTTGTCTGGCAAGGCTCTTGTATAATGCAAAAATGGGTCAATTTGGGGGAAAGGGAAATCTTATGGTATGGCAACTACATGGACTAAAGGAGGACTTTGAATCTCTTGGATGGAAAGCCTCATTTGAAACCATAGAGAACTGTTATCAGTCTGTGGATAGCTTAGAAAAGTGTGGTAAGCCATGTTTTGCAAAACAAGCCACTAATAGCTAGATTCACACTTCACACTAAACCATAAATCATAGCTTATAAACCTCAATGGCTGGGTTTACATGACAATCTATGCCAAAACTAATAAGCAACATTATGCCAAGTGTGATATTTGAACCAGCCAAGACCGAGAGATTTGGGTTTAAATAGCATAAATGGTAGGAAATATGATAAAACTTTGTAAAAACAGTCCCTGCAATAGTTAACCTCATGTTCGCTGCTTATCCATTTACTTTCATATGCCTCAATTACAAAGCAGGATAATTGTTTGACACCTAGGTCTTTAATTCTGTTACAGTTTAGAGACAGAGATTAGAGTTTTCTATTTATTTATTATTCATATAAAAGATTTACGCTCTGGGCTCATCTTGGGTTGATGGCAACTAATCTGTGAACTCCGTATCTCCCAGTCTATGATGCATGATAGCTTGCAGTGGATAATTTCCCTTCAGTTACCATTTTTGGTCTGGTTAAAAACCAAGCAATCACCAACGCAGACCTCCCAAATGGTTTGCCCATCTTTGGAACAGATAATATTGATTTGACGGAGCGTAAAGCCATTTTCTTAGCACAAAGACAAAGCTACGCGGAAAACCTTGTTGTTGGCTCTTTTGCAAAAGTGTCTTGCCAGAAAAAAAAGTGACTGCTCTAAAAATGTTCCTGATTTGTAATCTCTGTTCCAGGAATATCTCCTGCTGAACAAAGAAGTCACTGCTTTTGTTGAGTTTACCCAGACGGGTTGCACTTCTCTCTTCCAGTACAAATAAGGAGGAAAACCCCCGGTTACATCTTCCTCACTTTCTCTCTCCTTGTGGAGAATCAGTCATTACAATTTATCTATCTGACAACAATTTTCTCCTTCTTTGCAAATATCAGGCAAGAGAAAGATAGACTTTTGCAATTCCTCCTTCAAGAAAGCAGGTGATAGTTGTAATACTGGGTCTACCTCTATCCATTTTGTTCAATTGAGGGAGAAGATTAGAAAGAATGGACACAGACTGACTCTTTGACTTCTTCTGAAGTTAGAAACTCCTGCAAGCCAAAGGGAGGAGGGGAAGGCACTTCTGAGTAAAATGGAAAGGATGGCATGGTAGTATTACCTGGCCATATTCCTGTAGAAGTTTGGCTGTTACCAGTTCAGCATCCTAGAACACAGAAAAGGGGGGAGGGGAAGAGACAGACAGGGGGCAAGGAGGTAACAAGTAAGAGGAAGAAGAATCAGTTATGGGGGGGGGGAGGAAGAAGCAGAACGTGCAGGCTTTTTGTCATTCGTTGGCATCCTTAAAAAAAAAACCAGCATGGATTGCAAGCAGCAAATAAGTTCATTAGAAAGCAGTTGCACTGTAGAGCTGCAGCATATGGATACAAGAATTTGTGTGTTCCAGTTTATGTTTTTTAACAACTTGCTCAATTGAGGCCAAATGCTTGTCATTGGCAAAGAGGAAAACCTGCTTGTTTTCATTCTTTGTGAAGCTTGTATGACTACAGACCAGCTGCACATAAAAATACAATGCATTCTATCTTTAAGCTGTTGTCTTTGTAGCACCTTGCCTGGTGTAAAGTTTTGGCGAATTCAAAAGCTTGCATAGTTTTTGATGCCCTGCTTGTATGGATTTTGGACTTTTATTTTTTCTCTCCTGAACCAACACAGCTGTCTTTGTTTTTTTTTCTGGGCAAGCTGTATGTCTGCACTAACTGTTCTCCTAACTCCATGTCCCATGACATATTGGGAACATCTGCTATTATTAATTATGGTGATGCCCTGCATTCAAGAACCACTGCTGGGAGTGAGTGGTGCTAATTCTTATGTTAAATATTTCTCCTAATAGCTAAATTGCTTTACTTAGAATTAGTAGGATGTCTAGGTATATGTGGTGTTTCCCCCCAGAAATGGGGCTACTCCTGTACCTTTAGTAGTTGTATAGGTGCCATGGAACTAAAAAAAAAAAGGCTTGAAACTGAACTAAGAAATAAAAAGTTGGTGATTCCAAACAGGTTTCCTTTGTAACAGCACGTATAAGCAATTATTATATATGGCTATTGTTTATAACAATACTGTGATAATTTTAAACCTCATCCAATATTATATAGCATCACATTCATGATTTTACAATGTGTGACAAACCTTTCATGTCTGATACTATTCAAATGCACCATAAAACATCTAGTGCCCTCACATTGAGATGCCTAAATAGAATTAATCATATCCCCTCTCTTAAAAATGCCATTCCCATGTAACTATTTTTGGACAATAGCATTGTTTGTGAAAAATATTCAGCATCTTTGCCATACAGTCACTGGTTGTTAGGGAATGCGATACCAGATTATAATTTCCTGATTGGCTTGCTAGAGTATGACATCAGAGATGGAGTCTTTGGAAAGCTCAACCTTTCTAAAGAGGATGTCTTTTCCCCTGACATTTTGTAATAATAAAAATAGCATTCACGGAAAAGGAGAAAAGATGTAGCAAAGAAAGCCTGCTAACAACATTCAAACATCAGGCTCGGATGACTCTCTCCAATCCATATTTTCTGCAATTAAACAGCCAACATATGTTGAAGCCTATAGGCAGATAACTAATTTATATAGGCTGGCTGAATTGATTTTACCTGGAATTCTTTGTGTGTGATTATTAGTTTAGTTTTCATATATTACTTATTCCCAATAAACCTCTTTTCATTTAAAAAGGGAAATTCTTGCTAAAACCTCCCCCATGGTTATACCCTATGTTTCAGAATTGGCGCAATGTGTTTTTTTTTAAGTTTTGCAATGCTGACTTTGGTCAGGAAGATCAAAGTACCCCCTTTTTCTATTTTTGCAGACTGACATGAATGACTTAAAACTTCCCAGTGAGACAAATTAGGGCAGGTCAGGAGGTTCAGCCTGATTGGTGACAACTAACTGTAATTATATCTTTTAATAGGGAATCTTTTGAAGAAGGGGTCTGCCAAAGAAGTTTAAATTACCACTCCTAGTTTGTGCAACTCCCAAAGATTTCAATAGGCTGATCATGTTTCACTTACTGATCTTCCCCAACAACATTACAACAATGTGAAAATTTTCCACTGCTGAAAACATAGAGAGAAGGGCAAGCATTCACTTCCATTTATTTCTTGTGCTTATGTTATTTCATGCTGAGAGCTCAAAGAATGGTGTATAACACACGGGGTTCTGGATTTTCACCTTCCTCAACATTTACTATTTTCAGCAAAGTTTTATTGTATGCTTCAAAACCCTTGTTCATCTTGCAATCAACCCCCTTCTGTAGATATATCTCTTATCTAAAATCAATTTAAAGCACCTAGCAAGGATGGAGGTTTATGCCACTATTTAAGGATCAAGTCTATTCAGTGTCCTTTACCAATAATTATACTAGTATTTGATAATGGAGAATGAAGGATGCAGGTTTATTCAGATATGAAAGGAGATGAAGTTCCTGCATTTTTCTTAGTTGAGTCGAAACATTAAGAAAATTTTGGTATGTCAAAAATTTGCCGAAATAGCCTCTCTTACGGAACATGCAGGATCTTTTCCTCCTTTCATTGGTCCTCCTCAATAAGAGGTCTAATTCTTTGCCAGCCCCATTGTTGTATGTAGTATTTGCTGTTCGCCACTGGAAGAACACAGGGCAATTAGATGTCCTTTTTGTCCTTATTATTGTCTTTGGCTGAATGCTTTAATACCAAAAAGGAAGTTCCAGGGAAAGTTAAAAGTAGGCCTTGAGGAAGTAGGACCTTGACAGATTGATTACACTTATTCCTGGCAGTGCCCTTAGCAACTGCTTGGAAAAACAACTGCCACTCCCCCCACCCCTCCATTGGCTTTGTACTAGTTTCTTTAATAATCATGATGTGCAGGTCACTGTATATGCATCTAAGCCAGTGTTTCTCAGCTTTGGTAACCTGAAGATGTGTGGACTTCAAGTCCCCAGCATGCTGGCTGGGGAATTCTGGGGATTGAAATCCATACATCTTCAAGCTGCCAAATTTGAGAAGCACTGATCTGGGCTGCGGAAAGCTTTATCTGCCGAATTCTGTACATCCAAATAGCTGTTAAAGGCACATAAATAGGTCAAGCTGATTCTCCTCTCTCCTAATCAACTAACAACAGTACTTCCAAGTAGCTTTTAATATTTTAATGTTGCATCAAAATAATCTAGGAATATTAGTGTATCATGCTTGATAGGATTCTAGTGATTGTATAAAACCTATACTGTTAGCTTCACGATGTAAAATAAAAGTGTCTTTCTCCAGATGCATACTAAATCACATTGCCTTTCATTTTTCACCAACAGGCCTGCCTAGCAGGGACTATAGCAGTGGTGAAATTCATTTTTTTTTACTACCAGTTCTGTGGGCATGGCTTGGTAGGTGTGGCAGGGGACAGATACTGCAAAATCCCCATTCCCTCCCCATTCCTGGGGGAAGGATATTGGATATTGCAAAATCTCCACTCCCACCCCACTCTGGACCCAGCCAGAGGTGGTATTTTCTGGTTCTGTGAACTACTCAAAATTTCCATTATCAGTTCTCCAGAACTTGTCAAAACCTGCTGAATTTCACTGCTGGACTATAGTTGCTGAAGTACAGCAACTACAAGAAGATCTCAGGTTCTCTTGTCTCAACTAAGAATTATATTTAGATATACAATTATAATTTATTACCTACTGCTGCTGTGGAATTAGATACAGGTTTGATCATTCTCCAATAAGAACATAACAGCTGTTACATCTTCGCCTCTAAGACTTGCAAAGTAAGGATGACCAACAAGTTGTTCTTCAAACATTGCCAAATAGCCACACACAGTATGACCAGCGATAAGGAATAAGGAGAATTGCAAGCCAACAATATCCAAGAAAAGCACACGCTGTTTACCTTTCCTTTAAAGAGACAGGCATTTGACCATGCATGGATCCGGGCTTAGAAAGTTTCCAACTTGACAGAGAAGGACATTTTTTTAGCTAATAATAAAGGAACGATGGCATACACAGATACATTAGACTCTGGCGCCTTTAGAAAGGTTGAAGCTCAAAGTGATGGGGAAAACCTGGAAAACTACTGCCAGAGAGATAAATCTATAAGGTAGGTTTTGAAAAAAGGCAGTTATGAATGCAACTTCTCTGCAAAGATGGGATAGAAGTAGGACCGGTAAAGATGGAAATAAGCAGGCCTGGATACAATTTGGAAATATGCTGATGAGAAGGGGGGAAAAGCAGCAGCAGAAGGATGGAGAGAGACGGTTTCCTCCCCATTTTGTACTAACCTTGCCCGGATCAGGTGCTCCTGGTGCTCGCAGTAGTGGCTTTTCCTCAGTGATCTGCACTTCCTGGAGTTCTGTCATGGCACCTGGGACAAAAGACAAAGACAATCAGGGGATATGTTAATGGAGGAAATGTATATATTAATGAACCATTGATTGGGTGATGTCACTTTCACTCTCCCTCACTTGATAATGACAAATGATGGCTGCACATATGGTTGAGTCATTTGGGAACTAACCTAAGTAGATAAGATGTGGATATTCAAATACAACACTTTCCTATTTGGCCACACAATCTCTCATTCAGCTGCCAACTAGCAAGTGAATGCAAAGTCAGTCAGATATATCCACAGTTGGGAATAGAACTGGCACTGCTACCTAGCCAGGTAATGAAATATCCTCAGGAAGAACAAACATCAAGAACTCAACATGCATGTATGAACCACCAACTGCTTTGAACTTAAGCTAACAAGGATGGGGATGCTGCCAGCCATTAAATGTATTTTTCTATCACAAGCAACACTTAGCTACTTATAGACCTCATCTGGACTGTGGTAGACCTATAAAGATTATAAAGTGTTAACAGGGCATGTTAAAAACTAGCACTGAAACCAGTGGTGGGATCCTCCCGCTTTAACAACTGGTTCGGTGATGCACGATTTTGCACACGCGCACAGTTTGAAGAAGTCTTGTTTCTTTGGAGGAATAACACAGCTGATTCGCATGGCAATCTGCTCTACCATGCAAATCAGCTGAGAAGATAAAGGTAGGAAAATAGCGTGGGCGGGCGGATAGGCCCATCTGATTGTTGAGGTGAACCAGTTTTCTCCTAGCTGATCGTCAGAGCTACTGGTTCGTCCAAACCAGCAGTCTGAAACCATTAATCTTTGCTGCAAATGTGAGACATTGGGCACCCAAAAGAAGCCAAGTAATTGTGAAAACTGCCAAGTTTTACATCTTATTTTTTAAGCTTCATCTTGTAAGCCCTTTCCTGCATACATTTATACTCTCTTAAGATCAGCCTTCCCCAGCCTCCTGCCTTGGGACTACAACTTCCAAAATCCCAAGCCATCTTAGGAATTCTGGAGCTGTGGCCTGACAACATCTGAAAAGTGTCAGATTGAGAAAAGCTGTTTATGGCTGCTCTCCAAAACAAACTTGAATTCATTCTCAGTCTATCACCTCAAAAATAGAATCTTTTTTTATAACAGCCTTTTAATGGGCCAATTTTTTTTTAAAAAAAATAGACTGTTTTGGAGACAGACTGATATGCTTGGTGTTTTGTGACCCTGTGATGTGTGTGAGACACCTTGTCTTGATCTGAGTGGGGTTCTAACTCTGTGGAGTTGAGGTGGTTTTCTGTTACTCATTCGTGCAAAAACCTACCTTGCTTTTCTTCAGGTAGGGGAACTGAAGCTGAGAGGGGATAACACAACAGAGGCGAAGAAGTCAACCCTGATCTAGACCTAGATCTAGACCCCCTCATTATATAATCAGGCATGATTTCATATAAACAGCCACACCTTGGCAAGTGGCCAGCACCAGCCGAATGAGACAGGAATATAAACACTTGCGTTCTGTTGAGTTGAACTGCTGGTCCTCTACAGTCCATCTATTGATATTGACAATTGTCTATACATTTTCCCCTCATCTGTAGCAGGGGTAGGTTCCAGGTGCTGCTACTGCTGGTTTCTCAGAGACGTGCTGCGGGCACACTTGGTGCACACTACGCGTGCATGCACAGTACTAAAAATATTGCTTCTGCGCAGAAGCAAAAAACAAGATGATATCCGGTTTGGGGGAGTGGCAGGCCAAGTTACTACCTACTCAGCCGAACCGGTCCAAACCGGTAGGAACCCACCTCGGATTTGCAGATGGAAAATATCTTTGAAGGCCTTGCTGGAAATGCCACAAATTCAATCCACCGACTTACACACACAAAAAGAGCCAGTTGGGTGCAGTGGTTAAGGCTCCAGGCCAGAACCTGTGAAATCTTAAGGCATGAAAGCCCAGCTGGGCAACTCTGAGCCAATCACTCTCTCTCTCAGCTAAACTCAATTCACAGGGTTGTTGTTAAGGGAAAAAATAGGAGGAAGGACAACTATAAATATGCCTGATACATGGGTGAAATCAACTTACCTTCACTACCGGTTTGCAAATGTGAGCATGTGCACACACGACCTCTGCGCATGCGCAGGACCTTCTGCGCATGCACAGAGCATCAAAAATGGGCCCTGATGACATCTGGGTGGGTGGGCGAAGCCAGTTCACCTAAACTGGATAGAATCGGCTGAACTGCATCATTGGTCTGATGCCTTAAGTTATTAAAAATAATATAATTATTTAAAAAAGAAAAGTCTTTTTTTTTTAAAGGTACTTTACCAGTGAGCTATGGTCTTTAGTAGTTTACTGTGCTTCAAAGGTTGTGGTGACATGTTTTAGGACTGTTCCAATATTCCAGGAGGTTTCAAAATGCAATGCTCTGATTAGGCACTTATAGAAGTTTTCCAAAATCAGCCCCCTATACTCCTTGGTAGTTTTGAACAAAAATGTCCAATGCAATCCACAAATTGTTCATGAGTCACAGAATGACATGGCTCACTGTGCAAGAGGGATATCACCAGCAATGTTGATTGCTGGGATGGCAGCAGATAATCAAGATCCGTATAACAGCTGCTACATGAGTAATAAAGGTAGTTCTCAACTTATGATTAGTTATTTATTGACCATTCAAAGTTACGATTCTCCTTCCTGGGACTACTTACGACTTGGTTCTGAAGTTCTGATGGCCAGTTTCCCACCACATTCACATGAATGCATTTCAGGTACTTGCAACTGGCTCATATTTATAGCTATTTATAGTATCCCATGATTATGTGACTATTTTATGTGATTATTTTATCAATAGCAATAGCACTTAGACCTATATACCGTTTCACAGTGCTTTACAGCCCTCTCTAACCGGTTTACAGAGTTAGCATATTATGCCCCAATAATCTGGACCCTCATTTTACCAACCTCGGAAGGATGGAAGACTGAGTCAACCTTACCAAAAAGTGGCATTTACTTCCATTTTTTGGCAAAATCAGCCGTTAGTGAACCATTTGTTTGATTAATGAGCAATACACAAAAAATAAAATAAAATTGAGTTAGTCGTGTGGATAATCCAATTTATGACTGCCATGACTTATAACCATGGTGGGCAGGATCAATTATGGATATACATAGAAGGCCAGCTGTATAGTAATGACAAAATAATTCAGAGAGGGGCCTCAATGGACTTCATTTTTTTCTTTTAAATAACAATTCTGCAGCATATTCCAAACACCACTGGAATTAGTCATTTAGCAATGCGTGAAACCTATTATTTATATGGTCCATTTTAATATGATCCTAGCAAAAAAATTCAGTCCAATAAAGCTGCAAAATTGTGTTCAGATTTCTTCAGAGGTCTCCCCTAGGGCTTAGGATTCCCTATTTATTCTTTCCCTAAAAGAATACATTCAGTTCCTAAACATTTACATTTCTAGAAGAAAAGTTTTCCCCATGCAGATTTCATATTTAAAAATGTTTATATTAATGTGATTAAGGGCACTCATTGTGAAATTAGAAATTCAGACTGAAATGTAAATGTAAGCAGGTTTATTTGATATAAGACACTGTTCATTTTCTGAGTGGCTAAGTTAAAATAGCCTTGTCCAACTTACTACCTTCTAAATGCATGGCTTTTCATGAAATAATTCCTAACGAAAATACTAGTCGGGACTGTAGTGTACACTTGATAGCAATTCAACCAAAAATGCTTTTCTGCTTAAATTACTTTTTACTAATAACCATTAGTAAAGCAACTAACTTCAGAGATTATGTATTATGATGATACAATTTTGTCACCTGCATTTTGTTTCCTGCTAATGTTTTACTGGGTTCCAATATTAACCAATGTAGCTACTATATTTGCTAGGGTAGAAGATCTGGAGCCCTCCAGATGTTTGGGATCACCATTCCTACAATCATACTGTAGTCTACTCTGCAAGTCCCTATTAATAGTTCAAGTTCAAAACTTGTGAAGGTACTAGATTGCTTGTCCCTGCAATTAGGAAATCTCTTGCTACACTTATCCAAGGACATCATGATTGTGTCCTATTTTATGCAAGTAATTACAATATGCTTTGATCCCAAACAATGAATATGCATAAAACTGCTTATCAAACAAGATGACCACTTACTTCCCAACTCATATTGTTTACTCAATAGAACCCAGGGCTGTCAAATTTGCATGCCCACACCCGGTTTAGTGAAGGGAGGAAAAGTTGTGATCTGTCATGTGTTGGGACTGTGACGATGCGAGTTTGACACCCCTGGTCTAATCAGTGGCCTGAGTCCCCTGGGGTGCTGCAATGCCATCACAAGGGATCTGCAAAGGTTTGAAGAAATGTTATGATTTAAATCAGGGATGAAATTCAACAGGTTCTGGAGAACCAGTAGCGGAAATTTTGAGTAGTTCAGAGAACTGGCAAATCCCACCTCTGACTGGCCCCAGAGGGGGGTGGGTGGGAATGGAGATTTTACAATATCTTTCCCCCAGGAGTGGGGTGGGAATGGAGATTTTGCAGTATCCTTCCCTTGCCATGCCCACCAAGCCATGTCCACAGAACCAGGAAAAAAAAATTGAATTTCACCATTAATTTAAATCCTGAGTTAAGTCTTTGGGGGGAGGGTGTCAGTGGCCACAAAAGTTATATAAAGAGGGGCCGTGGTGAAGAAAAGATTGGGACCCACTAGTCTAAAGGAGTATTTCTCAACCTCAACAGCTTTAAGATGTGTGGACTTCAACTCCCATACAGGCTGGGCAATTCTGGGAGTTGAAGTCTACACATCTTTAAGTTGGTAAGTTTCAGAAGCACTAGTCTAAACTCGAAATGTGAAGGCTTCCTCAGGAAGGAAAAAAAAAACATTTTGGACTTTTATTATCATGTGTGTAGAGAACTGCAATCTTAGCTTTCAACAAAGGGACATAGGTGAAGTTGTACGGCATTTTCAGGTACAACCATGCATTTTGGAATATGCTCCAACATGTACATTGAATATCCTGCCAATTTGCAGGACAAATCTAGGATAAGTTAAGTGTGTAGAATCAGGGGGCACATATTTACATATTACACAATGCTGTATCACCATTTTAAGCTCCTCCCTCTATTATCCCTGGAAGACAGAATAAAACTATTGATTTGAGCAGTCATGGTAATATGGTAATGTATTATGTATATATTATGGTAATGTCTCAATTAGTCATGGTTCACATGTAGACATTACACAAAATATTAAACTAAAACCAATCAATAGGTTGCTCTAATTGACCCACTCCCTGATTAGGTTAGTAACAATAGCAATAGCCCTTAAATTTATATATAACTTCATAGTGCTTTACAGCCCACTCTAAGAGATTTGCAAAGTCAGCATATTGCCCCCAATAATCTGGATCCCCATCTTACTGACCTCTGAAGGATGAAGGGCTGAGTCAACCTTGAGCCATTCAGAATCCAACTGTGAATCAGCCTGCAATATTGCATTCTAACTCCTGCGCCACCACGGCTCTTTTGTGCTAGCAAAAATTAAGCAATAATCGCTTAGTACATTGTGCTAAGCCATTATCTGCTTAACCATGGCTTATATTATGATAGATGCTTTCTTATTGTTTGGTGAGCAATAAACCATAATGGCTGGCGTTCAGACAATATACAAAACTAAAATCAAACAAACCACATACATGATGTGGAACCTAGTCTATCTACTTTAACTGTGTTATAGCCATCTGGTTATTTGGATCTATTCAGAAAACATATGCATTTCAAAATGGGAAGTTTAAATTAAATCAGTTTTTATTTTTATTTTTCAATATTTAATTTACCTTGGTTAAAGCTATCGATCTTGTTCACTTGGCAGTTTGGGCAAATTACCTTTGCTTCAGAGTTGATTCATATACGCTCGTATATCACTAATGCAACATAATGAACAGAACATTTTCACCACAATAATGATTCCTAACTTACAGTCTAAGAATGACTGATGATATCTCAGCGTATTGCAGTAATCTTTGGTATGGACACTAATGTAATATAAACTATTACTGTACAATATTACATTGATATATATGTCCAAAATATCACCAATTTCAACAAATTTTAGTTTTCATAAACAAAATCTTGCAAGTTATAGATAAATCTCATAAGATTTAGCAAACATAAGCTTTTTGTCATATTTTGTATGTGTATGTGCCTAAGCCAGTGACTCCTGGCAACTTCCTGGACAAGTCCATGTAGTTTTCATGGCAAGATTTCAGAAGTAGTTTGCCATTTTCTGTTTTCTAGGGCTGAGATAGAGTGACTGGCCCAAGATCACACAGTTGGCATCATGCCTAAGGCAGGATTAGAACTAAACTGGTGTCCCAGTTTCTAGCCTATTTAATCATTACATCTTTGGCCATTTAATTGGTTTAAAAAAATAATTGTCGAGGTTCAAAGCCTTATTCCAGATTTCTCTGTGTGCAAATCCTTAATATACAGAAGTGTATCTGAACTAAACTTGTACCACCTGAACTAAACTATCCCACATAGTGCGAGAGTACCCCACTTAAAGATACAGCTAAATCAATGCAGAAGGTCCATCTGGATATGGGAACTGTTTTCATTCATCACATCTTGATCTCTGCACATCATCAATTGATGCTGAACCCCATTGTGGAACAGTCTTACCTATCTGCAGTAGTTTACAGTCTTCCTTTAAAATGTTTTTTTTAAAAAAACAGGAACTTGCACAAGACCAGAACACGGAGTTATTAACTGTGCTGTGCTAGAGGTGTGTCCATATGTTCTGCCAACCCAGACATATATCCTGATGAGTCTTCTCAGTTGAAAAAAAATGGAACTGTCATTCCTCTTGCCTCAAGGGAAAATTGGAGCAGGGAACTCTACACTCATAAATACATGTGCTCTTAGTATGTTAGTACACTGAATTATGGCTACAAAGATCTCAATCCCAGAAACGTCTCTTCCATGGACCTACCCATTCCTGGAGAAAGAGAAATGAGCCATGTAGCACTGTTTGTCCTCAAATGGATCACCATCTTCTCTCCTCCACCCCCAATGTCTACTTCCCGGTCCCTAGTACATAATTCAGAGACTTCTGTATATTAAGGCTTACATGCCCTATCATGCTACAAAAGATTTTGCATTGGCATTTTTCTTGCAAAGCAAAAAGAGGAAGGGGGGAGCAGAGGAAGGCAAATGCATGACTAAGTATTCCCCCCTTCACTCTTAGCAACTAGGCTGTTTTCCCTCTGCCTGGCTGCAAGCCCACCCTCTCTTCCATCTCTTAGTGTTGCTCCATCCTTGACCCTGGGGTAGGCTCCCCAGGGCCCAGTAAGAACATGCAATATTCCATTCTTTCTTCTACTGTCTCTCTATCTCTTTCCCCTCCTCCCTCAGGTACTATGTCTGCTTCCCACGCTGGGCTCCATCCAAGGATCTCCCTCCTGAGCCATAAATAGCTGTTTCGATCACCATGACTCGGGCAGCCATCCAGTTCCCCAGGAGCTTCTTGCCACTGAGGGGCCCTTAATGGGGCCTGCAAAGAGCAAGCATCCAAAAAGTCATGACTCCATGATGTAGCAACTCTACACTTAGTAGATACTCCCAGCCCTGTACAAAGAAGCCTAGGCTATTGCCAGGCATCAGGATTCCCTTATTCCTTGTTAAGAAAGCAGAGAGGAAAGTATGGACTAGGGGAGTGGGAGATCCATAATTCCAAATAGAAAAGTAGCCCTGTTTCTAACATAATAGACTAGGTTTTCCTGACATTAAGGATTCTGACATTAAAGATTCTTGGCTTCTTTGTCTCATTCTTTCCAAATATGCTTTCCAAAATTACTGTCTTTTTTCCCCTTCTTCTTCTCATCTAGTTTGGCAGGATTCAGGGTTTTTTTGGCCACCAGCTCAACTCAGAGACCAACAGGTGTAGTTTGTGCAGCTTAGAATTGCTTTGCTAGACGTTACCCACCTGTTGAACAATTAAATGCAAAACAATAAGGTTTCCATATGCTAAGCCAAAGGAGCCTGAGCAGCACCTTCAGTGTGCATTGTTTACATGGTAAGCAATGCATACTGTATCTACTTCCTCCAAATCATAGAAAGATGAGATGATTACATTTGATCCTGGACTGAATAGTTGATCTGCTATGGGCGAGAAATCTTTGAAGCCTTCCAGGTGCTGCTTTCAAAGATGCAGCCTAAGATGAGGGATACTGGGAACTCTGATTCAGCATTGAGATCTTCAAAAGTTCCCTTTCTTACCTAAAGGACCTCCTATCCCTCGTTAATATTAGAAGCACCATTTGACTTCATCTTTCTAGCCCACATCTACAAAGGTAGGTATTAGCATCCACTTAGGAATTAAAAATTTCAAATGTATGATTCACCCAAGCTGTAGCAAGCTACATATGCTTACTGACCACTCCCAATTTTCTTGGTCCCTAATCTAGATTTTAAGGGACGCAGTGACTCAGTGGCTAAGATGCTGAGCTTGTCGATTAGAAAGGTCGGCAATTTGGCGTTTTGAACCCCTAGTACCGTATAACAGAGTGAGCTCCCATTACTTGTCCCAGCTTCTGCCAACCAAGCAGTTCGAAAGCATGTAAAAATGCAAGCAGAAAAATAGGAACCACCTTTGATGGGAAGGTAACAGCATTCCATGCCCCTTCAGCGTTTAGTCATGCCGGCCATATGACCACGGAGACGTCTTCAGACAGCGTTGGCTCTTCGGCTTTGAAACGGAGATGAGTACTGCCCCCTAGAGTTGGGTACAACTAGCACATATGTGCAAGGGGAACTTTTACCTTTACCTTTAATCTAGATTTGGTGACACTCAGATCTTAACAAAATATGCTCCAATTTAAAAGCAAAATAGAAACAATTGAAACTATGTGATAAGTGGGGCACCTGGAAGCACATATGGACTAAATCAGTTGCTGCTACAATCTTTCATCTTGGCTTATTCCCACAAACTTTTTCTTTGGACAGTAAGGCATCGACTCCTTACACCACATCTTCAGGGGCCTGAAGGTCAAATTACAGCCTTCTGAAACATGGCTAGAGGCAAACACCCTTGTTTGAGAAGCATTTCCTTTATTTTCAGCACAAGACCAGGAAATGCTTGTGGGCCAATGGGGCAACCTGTGCCAGAAGGTTTCCAGGTGCCTACAGGTTCCAGCACAAGGAATGGTTCCCTGCCAAGTCCCCTTGGCACCTCCATGTGAAGCCTCTGGCTGCAAAAACAAGCAGCACAACACACTCCAGTCTGGCTCCAGGGAATATGAACATTGTCTCACCTCCCCACCATGCCTTACTTTCAACTAGGAATAAAAATCTTTGAACTTCATTCATAGATTCCCCATAGCATATTTAACCTCAGTAGCACCCAGTGTCCTCACAAGCTTCCTTTCTGTAAACCCCACAAGTGGAAGGAACCCAGTTTTACTTCTTGGTGTTCTCTGGACAACTAATCAGTTCCTGCTTAATGCGCTTTTATAGCCCTCTCCCAAGAAATGCAGGGAGCCCCAAATTCACCTGCTTTAAATCAACCCATCTCTCAGAAACCTAGCATTAGACTCTGCTGTTTGTGTTCATAGCTCTTTAACGCACTGGGATGGATAGGAGGGGAGACGACACACCCCAAAGTGCTAAGGGACTAGCTCCCTTGTTGCAGCTCCATGAATTCTATTAACCACCAACCCATTTACGGGGCTGATCCTGCTCCCAACCAAACCACTCTAAAGCCAATTCCTTTGGAAACCACCTGTCATCCCTCCCACACCTCTGGATTCCTGAACCTGTGAAACTCTTGTCTTCAGCACAGGCTTCTAGCCATTAGCACTTAGAACTCTTTTGACAGCTTGGGTTCAGCATCCAGCAGTGTTTAGTTTACGCACTCACCTGTATTTAACCTCTTCTTCTGTGCCCTTCTTCCTCAGAGACCCAGACAAGCCAGCTCACACATTTCCCCCCTCCCCTTTACTGCAATCCGATTAATCCTCCCATCTTTTTTTCTCCCTCTCTCCCGGGAGGTAAAGATCTCACCCTCCCCGCTCTCACCTGATACCCTCAAGAAGAAAAGGTTCTCCTCTCCCAAACCAGCGGGCAATTTGGCCCTTCAAAGTCTGGGTGGGGGCGCGAAAGGCTGCCTCCCATCCGGACTGTTGTTTCCTTCTCCTCCGCCCCCCACCCGACCCATTTGACATTTGAGTTTGCCGATTAGGTCAATTGAACAGCGAATTAAAGAACCCAAGCAGGGTATTAATCCGAAGCAGCTCCGGCTCGGGTGGGAAAGAGAAAGCCGCCCCTCCCCCCCAATCAAGAGAACGACGGGGGGGGGGAATGCTAGCATTAATAACATTGGCATCGAGGCCGCCTCCTACAGCACAAGGCTGTTTTGACTTGGGGAAAGGCGGTGGAGGACTTTTTGTTTGTTTGTTTGTTTGTTTATTTGCAGCCTGCCTGCTTTGGGAATGAAAGCTACCCAATTTGGGGTGGGTGTGGGGGGTTGGAGCCGAAAGGTGGGGAGGTGGTTCTGTAATATAGAGCACGCTCTCATCTTACGGCTTCACGCACACCTTGCAACAGATTTCCCTTGCCTGGTTTTTTTCAGGGTGCTCGATCTGGGGAGAAACGGGCATACGAGGAAAAGAGGGGAGGGGGAAGAGGAAAAAGAACAATAACATTTTCAGTTTAGCAGCCCCACCCCCCCACATTGTCTGCCACCCCCTTGTTTCGGGATACCCTCTGTCCGTGCGTCGCTTCGTCTGCCTTGGGTCTGCAGCAGCTTTCCTACCCGCGCTCCGCCACTCGGTCTCTCCTTCCACCTTCACTTGCCTTTGACTCTCTGACTGCAAACACCACCTCCCCCCACCCCAGGGAGACCCCTCCCCCCGGATCCTCTCCCCTCCCCCTTCCAGCTCCGCCTCTGCCAATCCGGGCTGCCAACAAGGAAAGGAAAGGGGGCGTGAGGGGAGGAGATCGCGGAGGAGAAGGAAAGGTGGGGGGGAACGGGCAACCATCTTTCTCCAGATCCTGGTAACAACGGGGAGCCCTACAAAGGCGACCTCCCCCCCCCCTCTCCTCCATCTCATCCTTCATTCAGCCTCTCCCTCCCCTAGCTAAATTCGGACTGACTCCATTGCGGACTGCTAATATTTTTAGACGTGTCTGTTTTTGTAGCTGCAAAAGCGAAATGTGGCAAAAGGTGGCAAGTAGTGGTGAACCTGCGCCGCCTGGAGGTCGAAGGTCCCTCCCCATTTATAAGGCGTTGTGTGTGGGGGGGGGGGAAGCGAGCAACATAAAACCGGTAATAATCCGGAGTAATATTAATAACAACAGCATACACACACGCACAGCTGTTTCTGCTTTCCTTTAGCATAATCCCTGACGTACTAGGGGCTTCATTTTTTCCCCCTACTGTAGCCTTCAGTCCAACCACAAAAGCGCCTCGCTTGGTGCGGTAGGATAGGCGGAGTCCTATCATACAGCGGGTGTAGTCGCCTTCCGCACAAATTAACGATTAGAAAGCAAACAATGTTTTTTCTCCTTTTTAAAAAAAATGGGAAACCCTGGATTATTATTTCCACTCTCCAGCATGCCACCAGTTCATTTCTGTTGACTGGGGAAACCGAAGGGACTTTTTTTCCTGTAATTTCTCTCACACCTCCTTTTCGTTATCATTCACTGGCCATATCATGGCAAATATCAGAAGTGGTTTGCCATTTCCTGCTTCCTAGGATTGGGAGAGAGTAGGTTGGATCACTGAAGTGAGACTAGAATTTAGTTTACCTCGCACTGTTCCATTAAAATTAAATTAAACACCAGAGTCCCATCACAAATATATATTTTAATGTATTGAGCAATTCATTATAAAGGGTTGCAAGTACAGGTAGTCCTCATCACAATGTAGCCCAAAATTTCTGTTGCTAAGTCAAGTTATAACATGGTGATTAAATGAATCTGGCTTCCCCATTGACTTTGCTTGTCAGAAGGCCACAAAAAGTGATCACATGACCCCAGGACACTGCAACCATCATAAATATGAGTCAGTTGCCAAGTGTCTGAATGTTTATCAAGTGACCATGGAGATAGCAATAGCACTTAGAAGTAGCACTTAGACTTATATACCCCTTCACAATGCTTTACACCCCTCAAGTGGCTTTACACAGCCAGCATATTGCCCCCAACAATCTGGGTCCTCATTTTACCGATCTCAGAAAGATGGAAGGCTGAGTCAACCTTGAGCTTGGTGAGATTTGATCTGTCAAACTGCTGGCAGCCGATGATCAGCAGAAGTGGCCTGCAATACTGCATTCTAACCACTATGCCACTGCGGCTCAAGCTGCTGCTGCAACAAGTCATAAGTGTGAAAAATGGTCATTTTTTCACTTTTTTCACAGTCACTAAATAAACTGCTGTAAGTCAAGGACTACCTATGTAGCTCTGTTTTTTTCCCCCAGATTGTTCTTTTATCCAAATTGCCAGGTAGCTCTTTATTATCCCTGTTTGTTTGGAAGTGAGATCCAATTTAATTTGGAGCTCACTTCACTAATCTGGTTCCAAATTAGTCTGCTAAGAATGGAAGGTGCCATTTGCAGCTGTCAAACCCAGGCACCAAATCCAGACAGGAACAATTGCCTGTGATTGTTTCCAACTCTTGTCTTTTTCTTCTGCTTCAAGGAAGAATGAATCTCAGCATTTTTCAATCTTAGTCTGTTTGTTTTTCAAAGTATATCGAGCACCAAGTTTGATGAACGCTACAGTTTTATTACTGTGACAGCTGATCACTAGAATGGATGTTCTGAATACCATGCATAATTGGATGGACTGAAAATGATTTTGTGTGCTTGTATGTGTACGCCTTTGAACAAGTTTTGACTCCTGATGATTGCCTGGATGAATTCCTCCAGCTTTCTTAACAAGAGTTCCAGAAGGGCTGTGCAATTACTTCCTTTCTACTGCTGAAAGAAAATGAGTGGCCCAAAATCACCTGGTTTAAGTGGGGACTAGAATCAGGTCTTTGATGCCTTAAACTACTGCACCAAACTGACCCTGTTTTTTTTTAAAAAAAAAAACTAAATTGACCAGGCTGCTTAGCTCTATAACAATTTTAGGCACATTGCTTTAACTTTTCTTCAAACAAGCATAAAACTGAACCAATGTAATATAGGTCTAGAATCTAAGCTAGAAAATGGCATAGAAGTTCATATCATTACTTACATCTGTACTGTTCAAGCCATTGTATATATAAAAAAACAAGGCCCGCTACTATTAAAGGTAGTTTTTTTACTTAGAACTGCATTTGGGACCAGAATTTAATTGCTAAGCAAGGTGGTTAAGTGAGTCACACTTGATTTTACAACCTTTTTTCCTATGGTTAAGTGAATCACTGTAGTTCCTGAGAGAAACATGCAGTTAAGGGAATCTAACTTGCCCTATTAACTTTCCCAGTTGGGAAAGTGGCAAATGGCAAACATGTGTCCTTGGGAGTTTGCAACTCTTGTAAATACACACTGGCTGCCAAGCACCTGAATTTGGTCATATGACAGTGAATATGCTGTGACACTTGTAGGTGCGAGGACTAGTGGTAACCCACTTTTTTCAGTGCCATTGTAATTTTGAATAGTTGATAAACAAATGGTTTTAAGTTAAAGGCTACCTGTACTTAATAGGTAGCTTTATTAGGCGATCATCAGTGTAAAATGGAAAAAAAAGCCACCTACAGCATTCTTAGCTTCCTGGTGAAAAACAAAAACAAAACAAAGAACAAACATCAGCATTTTATTTCCCCTTCCCAAATTAAAAAGGGAAAAAACCCACACATTTTGATTGGGAATAAATAGGAGTTATTCTAGTCATATAGTTCTCTTGGATTTCCTTCCCTATATCTAAAAGTTTGTACTGGCCAGTAGCCAGAAAGATTCCAGGGAGCATTTTAATTAAAAATGTAAAAACATAAATGCACTGTTATATATGAGTGCCAAGCATTCATTAATCAGCTCAGTGCATTTTACTTCAAAAGCCTGAAACGCTTGCATGGTTGAAGCATATTTATTTTAAAAGATTTACTAGGTAAAATTATGCCCATGTATGTCTTTGTACAGCAAAAATTGGTTTCCAATATATGCCCAAAGTAGAATGAAGAGATTCCAATCAGAAAAGACCAGATTTGCTTCCATCCTAAACTACTACTTTTTCCTTATAAAGGGATAGATGATTTTCATTGTACTGAGGAAAGAACTACATTTAAGATGTAGAACAGACTTTCAAAGTATGAAATCGTTTCCTAAAGGAGATTAAACCTTTCTCTCCCTGTGTTTGTTTGATTAGGCAAGAGTTTTAGCAATTCCTTATAATTAAAGCCTATTATTTATTTCTTCATTCTTTTTAACCTGCTGCAATTGAAAGAGTGTTTATTTAAACTTTTATCTCCATCTGAAGTTCCTGGATGTTTGATTCCCCTCTTGTGCTGCTGCCAGAGAGAGGTTTAGCTGTTACTTTTGGTCTCTACCAGCATCAGTTCTCTGCATTGTCTTGCAAGTGCTTTTGCCCAGGGAAATTGATTAAAATGCCACTACAGTATAACCTAATACCCCCCTCCCCCAAGATCATCTTTGTTCGTCCAGAAAGCTCAAGGGTTGATCTTGGCTCAGTCCCCTACCTCACAAGACAATCGTGCAGCTGAAAGGCAGAGAGTGGGGTTGTGTCTGAAGCTTTTGGGAAGAAGAGTGTTATGTAACAAATTATAACAACTCTATTGTGAACTCGGAAACATCTACTCTGGCCATGATCCTGTTCTCTAAAAATAAAATAGAGCCCTTAACTTCATTGCCTTGTTTTTCTCTGATCAGACCAAGGCCAAATGGACTTGTTGTCCAAGAAGCTGAATTCGGAGCCCACAATCTGTTTCTGTCAGAAATAATTACAGAAATGGAAAATTACTGCATATATAATTGGAGCATAATCATAGTAGCTACATTTAATTTTAATGACATTTAAATGTAAATGAGGGGAATCAAATTCACTTTTATTTAATGCTCCAGTTTTTAATTAACTCACTACATTTTAGAAGGTGGCCCCAGTCCATCACTCAAAGACCTCATGAATCTTCTTGCTCATAAAAAGTGGTGCTACTTTGGTTTATTATGCTTAAAAGAACATCACTCACATCATCTTCAGTTTTTACAGTCCCTGGAGGGTAGTAAAAAAGCAAGGGGACTAAAAAAACTATCTATCCCAGTGGGCTGCCAATGCTTATCTGGGTATTTAGCTTGTGTTTCAGAGACGTGGCTGTCTCTGAAAAAGTCCACCTTTTTCATGGCTTGGATCAAACTCTCATTTATTTGATTTGAGCTTAGCATGTTTTGTGAACCCAATCTTTTCAGCTTCAGTTATTTTATATAGCAGGTTTTGAAAGCCCAGCCAAATCTTGGCTTATTACAGTAGAATATATGAAGTAGACCAGTGTGCAACTACATCCAGAACCAACCAAGTATTGTTGTGTCTGACGCATGCACTTTGTAGACAATTCCTTTGTCTCCCACAAAATCTCTTTTTTTTCTGAGCTTTCTACTTTTTTCAGTTTGCAGTCAGTGACTGTATATTTTCCTAATCCATCCACTTAAATGCTGTGTTTCTGACAGGACTGGGTGGAACTGTTTTGCCTGGCACATTCTTTGGACATATCTATCTGGTCAAACCAGTTAGGCCCTGCACTGTTTGCATCCTGGTCTGGACTAATCCCAGGGCAGGATCTCTCTGAGCTATACACATCACTCTTGTCATTCTCTTGAGTTAATTGCCAAGGCCTCCGACACTCTGTATACTTGGGCAAAGCTCTTTGTTTGGGATAAAATGTTCCCACACTCACCTTCTTTCTCAAAACATCTTCTTTGGTATAAAAGGTCCCACATTCACAAAACCATTCCTAAGACTTCCCTCTCAATTCTCTTCTCTCTCAAATCTCAATTCTTAAGACTCCCCTCTCTCAAATCGCTTCTAGCAGGGCAAACAGATAAACTGAACTATCCAGAGCTTGCTTTCAGGAGCTGGAGAGTGAACAAGAGCCAAAATAGATTTTTGGGGTTTTTAAACCACACTTTGTATCAGATGCAGAGACCTGATAACAAACCTCACCAGGAAAAAAACAAACAAACAACTGAGTAACTCTTTCTTTCCTTAATGTTACCACAATTCAATCCATTTCCATCAGAATAGAGCTGGAAGGGACTTTGGAGGTCTCCTAATCCAGCCCCCTGCTCAAGCAGGAGACCCTATACCATTTTAGACAAATGACTGTCCAGTCTCTTCTTAAAAACTTCCAGTGACGAAACACTAACAATTTCTTAAGGCAAACTGTTCCACTGGTTAATTGTCCTCACTGTTAGGAAGTTTCTCCTTAATTCCAGGTTGCTTCTCTCTTTGGTTAGTTTTCACCCATTATTTCTTGTTGTGCTCCCTGGTGCTTTGGAAAATAAATTAACACCCTCCTCTTTGTGGCAGCCTTTCAAATACTGGAGTACAGCTATCCTGCCCCTCCTAATCCTTCTTTTCTCTAGACTAGCCAAACCCAAATCCTCCAACTGTTCTTCATATATTTTAGTCTCCAGGCCTTTAATCATCTTAGTTGCTCTTCTTTGCACTTTTGCAAAGTCTCAACTTCTTTTTTGTAATGTAGTGACTAAAACTGGATGCAGTATTCCAGGTGTGGTTTTACTAGGACTTTATAAAGTGGTACTACTTCACGTTACTTTGATTTTATGCCTCTGTTTATATAACCAAGGATTGTATTAGCTATTTTGACTTGTGTTGCAAATGGCTAACTCATTTTAAGTGATTGTCCCCTAGAACCCCAAGGTCCCTCTTATAGTTACTGTTTTTAAGACAGGTTTCGCTTAATCTGTACTTTTTACTTTCTAATCTGTACTTGTACCTTTTGTCATGAGAAATGAAATGCAAGGTATCCATCCTTTTCAAAGCTACTTCAAAGCTACTACAAGCCCAAGCTAATAGAGAGAAAAAATAATACAAAGACTACAATAAAATATGGCTACACATATGTCATCTTCAGGGTTGACACCATTGGTTTTTCCTGCCCAGGTATAAAACCTTGCTTTTTTCCACATCACATTTAATTTTGTTGGATAGGGCCCATTGTTCAAGTCTGTGAAGATCTTTTTGGATCCTGAGCTTGTTTTCTGGGGTGTAGGCTATTCCTGCCACCTTAGTGTCATCTGCAAATTTGATGAGTTCCTCTTCTATTTCCTCAACTGTCATTTATGAAGATATTGAAAAGTACTGGGTCTAAAATGTAACTTTTTGGTACTTGCACTGCTTATTTCCCTCCATGTAGATATAGTAATCCCTCCCTAGAAATGGGTGTTTCCATGTGAGAATCTAACACCCAAATGTAGATGCAGTGTAAGAAGTGTTTTGTAGGCTGTAGCAGGTGAGAAAACAGTTAAGTACTGCCACACCATGTACTGTACAGTATGCAGTTATAATATACATTCTTGTTGCAATTTCTGAACAAAAAAGCCTGCATACTGTGAAAGTAAGATCTAGTTTCTCCTGAGTTCATTGCAATACAATACAATACAATACAATACAATACAATACAATACAATACAATACAATACAATACAATACAATACAATACAATACAATACAATACAATACAATACCAGAGTTGGAAGGGACCTTGGAAGTCTTCTAGTCCAACCACCTGCCTAGGCAGGAAACCCTATACTGTTCCACTTCAGGATAAGCCCTGATCTATATAAATGGATAGAATTTTATTGATTTCTGAAGAATGTTTTTCATTCAGTAAATAAATTCAGTAAATAAATTCAGTAAATAATCACAACTAGGATTGAAGGATAATATCTTTGGATGGCATCATGGTTCATATTAAAAATTGCATGTATGTTGAGGAGATTGGACACCTTGTATAGTGTGAAAATAGGAAGCTCTCGATTTATAATCACAACTGGGATTGGAATTTTTTCATAATTCATTGCAGCTGTAACTCAAGTCACATGACTGGACCTGATTTTACGATCATTTCATCATAAGTCAATCACCATAGGCATTATGTAAATCATGTGGTTATTAAGTGAATCCAGCTTCCCAAATGATATTTTTTGCTAGAAACTGGCAGACAGTATCATTAATCATGATCACATGACTGCCAACACTGCAGCTTATTGTAAATATGAGCTGGTTGTCGAGTGCCTAAATTGGGATCACATGACTGTAAAGGGGCAGTGCAATGGTTTCAATGATCATCAGTCTGAATTTAGGTTTGAGTCTTTTTGCCATTCTAGAGAGAGGTCATTGAAATAGTTGGGAGAAATGCATGCACACATGTACTGTATTTTTCAGAGTAGAAGAGGCACTGGAGTATAAGACGCACCAAGGTTTTGAAGAGGCAAGTTTTTAAACAAAGTTTTTGCACTCTGCAAACCTCCCAAAAACAGCCCTTTTTCACGAAAATGGGTTGTTCCCCCCCCCAAAAGGGCATAAATAGCCTTTAGGAGGCTTATAGAGTGCTCCTGGGGGCTGGGGGGGGGGCAAAATGAGCAAAAAACAGCCCTTTTTTTGCTCATTTCTGCCCTCCCCAGGAGCTCTCTGAAAGCCTCCTAAAAGCTATGCACGGCCATTTTGGTGAAGGGGGCGAGGTTTCGGGAGGCAAAAAATGCTGTATTCAGTGTATAAGACACACCCAGATTTTTAGCCTTTTTTTGAGGGAAAAAGGTGCATCTTATACTCCAAAAAATATGATACCTAAATAGGTGAATGTGATAGTGGACAAGTTTCTTAGCACTGAATAATTTTCTCCTTCTATTATTATTCTCTCACAACTAGCAGAAGCCATTCACTATGCAATGGTAGTAGCACAGTGGTTAGAATGCAGTGTTGCAGGCTGACTCTAGCCACTGCCAGGAGTCCGATCCTGACTGGCTCAAGGTCAACTCAGCCTTCCATCCTTCCGAAGTTGGGACCAAGATTGTTGGGGACAATATGCTGATTCTGTAAACCGCTTGAAGCAGTGGCCTCCAAATGTTTGGGCACCAGGGACCGGTTCCATGGAGAAAACTTTTTCTGTGGGCTGGAGGGGGTGTGGTTTTGCATGCTGCCTGTATTGTGCATATGGGGCTTTGCTTGTATCTGTGCCCTGGTTGCTGGTGTGCCACAGACCAGGGCTGGTCCACAGACCAGTTGTTGGGGATCCCTGGCTTAGAGAGTGCTGTAAAGTACTATGAAGTGGCATATAGCAATTAGACTTATATACCGCTTCATAGGGCTTTCAGCCCTCTCTAAGCGGTTTACAGAGTCAGCATATTGCCCCCAACAACAATCCGAGTCCTCATATAAGTCTAAGTGTTATTGCTATTGCTAAATATGTGAGAAGGTGGGCCTTAATGCTAGTAGTCTCTGGATGTGAATTATGAAATCTATTTCCAGCTGAAATGCAGAAGTAACCCTCTCTCTGAAATCTTGTAAAACTTTATGCCTTTCAGATGGGCTTTCTAGGCAGCCTGGCATTTCTTATTCATGCCCTAAGAGAAATAATTTATTTCCTGAACTATAAGCAATACCATGTTTTTATACATATCTGAAAGATTGTTTGTCAAGAAGTCTTTCAGACCTCCATAGGCTGCTGAACTCCAATCTCATTGCTATTGCTATTGCTATTGCTATTGCTATCATTGGTCCCGGGTAGCACAGGCAACACCTGGAGAACCTCAAACTCTCCACCACTTTAGAACATCTGTGATGCTGTGTGAATTCCTGAAGCACAACATACTACTTCCCTTACAATATTTGTTGAATTACTATATGATTTTTCATTCAGGTCCAGGATGCAGAGAAGATGTCACTGCTTTGTCTTCTATCTTGTCTACTGGAGACTGATGGAAAGGAGGCGAAAAGAGAGCAGTGAATCAGAGAGAGACAGAGTAAACAACCAACTCTGTTGATGATTCTTTGGGCTTATGAAGGCCTTTAATCATTGCAGCTGCAATCATATGTGCACTTACCTGGATGTAATTCTCAATGAAATTTAATTTGGAATGGATATACTTGGGCTGTCAGTTTCTCACTGCACAGTTGTGGCATGACGCATGGCTCTGGAATTATTGCAGTAAGCCCGTAAGCCTTTGTGGGATTGACTGGCTTTAGCTGCTAAGCTATGGTTCCAGATGTTTTGGTCTGTAGCTCCCATCAGCCCTAACCATCATTGCCATTGCTAAGGAATAACAGTCCAAACATCTGCAAGCACCCAAATTTGAACATATTTTGTGCTTATTGTTAATTTGTGGTTCAGTTTTAGAATATAATTTTTATAAGGACAGGGGGAAGTGGGTTTTGTTTTTGTTTTTTTGCTGCAAACCACTCTGAGCTTAAGTGGAGCAGGTAGGATAAAAAAAAACCTATTAAATTCAAGTAAACATTTGATAAAAAAATGCATTTGCATGGATTAAACAGGCAACACTGATCAACTGTTACAAACAGAGATTACCTATTACTTCAAGCTTCTTTGAGCATAGATCTTCATATAACCATCCACACAACTTTATGTTCTGAATAATATAGTTACATAGTGTGCTCATAGTATGTTCTTGCATTGTTATAGAAGCTTGAAGTTTTTTTTGGTATGCGTGCTTATCAAAACTCATGTTTTGTATTTTCTGTAGGAAAAAAAAGAATATCTTGAGCTATTTTAAATTGGAGATGGTGGATGAAATCCATAGTCTTCTGATACCCTATTCTCATAATTATTTGAACCAAATTGTGCTTCTCTTTCCCCAGTCACAAAACAAGCTCTAAGAGGGCCTCGCAAAAGAGAAGGGGACAATCTGTAATTATCTGCACAAGCCTGCCCAGAGGTATCTTTGACAGATTAGGCCTCCTCCGAGTTCCATCTGCCAGTCAGTGTCGACTGGCAACCACACGGAGGAGAGCCTTTTCAGTAGTAGCTCCGACCCTTTGGAACGATCTCCCCGTGGAGATTCGTACCCTCACCACCGTCCAGACCTTCCGCACAGCCCTCAAGACCTGGCTATCCCGTCAGGCCTGGGGATAAAGATAATATGTCCCCACCCGAATGATGAATGAATGTTGTTTACTATTTTACTTTTATGTATTGTTTTGTGTTTATTGTCTTGTACCCTCCCTTCCCTATTTTATGTAAGCCGCCCTGAGTCCCCTCAGGGAAAAGGGCGGCCTATAAATTCTAATAAAATCACTAAAAAAATATATATGTGAAATTAAAAATCCAGGTGGTACCTCGAAGGTGTATTGACCATGCACTGTTCTTGAACAGGTTTCACAATCTGCCTTAATTAGCCCAATAGCCACAATATCCCTTTTTGTGGTGTCAGAGCCAAGCCTAACTTCGCCTCAGTTGTCTCTTCATACAAATACCAGATTGGCTATGATCATCGCTTATAAATTACGTTATTCTCTTTTTTCCTCTCTGTCGTATACTCCTTCAACCCTATTCCTCCTGCACACCCTGAACTTACTTCTGGAACATTTTGTTCCTTGGCCCATCATAGCACTGCAAAGTGCCAACCTCGGCTCTCCTTTTTTCCCCTGTCTCTTGCTCTATAGCTCTAAAGGAAAGCACCCGAAGAAAACAGAAGGCCTCTGGGCATACAACAATGCATGGTTTCTCTTCCTTGGCTTCTTTGAAAGGAAACGTGTGTGGGAGGAGGGAGGGAGTTGCTTGGACTAGCTTAGGAAGGGAAGCAACAGCCTAGTGTTAATGACCACCAGGGGTGGGGGAAAGCATTTGTGTGTGTCATCCGGGTGCTGGAGACTGTCTTCAAAATGATCTTGTGTGCAGTTGGATGTACTGCTACAACTTTCCTGATGGGGAAAATAATGGGTGCAAAGTGGTCATGAGACCACTGAGGGACAATTTCAGAATGGCATTGGGCTACCTACCTCTCTTGGACCAGGCCTCAGAGAGGCTGGCAAAGGAAACTGCAAAATAAGGCAAGGGGGGTAGTAGCTTGGACACTAAGAGCATCTCTAAAAATAGGACACTTGGCAGAGCATGTGAGGCCAATGAAGATTGATTTAAAGAGACACCAGAACAAACATGGGGTGTGGGAGACACCAACCCTTTTTTAAAATAAGATCCAAACATACTTAACACCATAATGGGCAATGGGAACATTTAATGTTTCTCCATTTAAAGGGAACTAAGAGGACAACAGAGCCTACTTTGTGAGGAAGGAGTGGAGAGCTAAGGGTACTTCAGCTCCTAAGTTTTCTCCTCCCACATTTTGAAGAAAATAGGTGGTAGTGGGATAGAGAAAATAGGATTTCACTGGATTCTGTGTGATTTCACTGTATTTTGTGTGAAGAAATTAGCTTGAATTGTCGAGTTAAGATGTTTGGGGCTTTTGCTAGCTCTTTATGAGTAATGTTGAACTTAATTATGTTTTAAACTTGGCAGTTGGACAGAAAGAAGTTATATGTAAGGTAATCATTTTAATATGGATTCAACTTTACATACCCGCTTCCACAGTCCTTTGAGACATTCCTTCTAACTCAGTTCCGATGAAATAGGCTTGTTCAAAATCAAGTGAAAGTAGCTGCTGTAGATTAACAGAGATATATTGTTTTACCACAGCTTCCCCTAATCTCCTAAAGATAGTTGGATTTCAAGTCAACTCCCACTCTCTTGCAATTCTGGCTAAGAACAATGGCAGTTAAAATCAGGAAGGAGCAGAAGCCTGTTCTAAGGCCTTCTACACCATTAACATTTCCACTCCCCACTGCCTTAATAAGCTTTGTAACATTGATACACAACCTCATGTATATATATGACCACCAACCTCAAATGGCAGAAAACAACGTTATGGTAAGAGAAAAGAATAGGGAAATAGGGTTGCGGGTAGGTTTTGCCAAGGAAAGAGTGTATTGCACAGAAACATTATTCAGTTGCACACTTCGTAGAGGGCAGGGGTGTTTCCATGGTAGGCAATGAAATCAATTAACATAACTTTATTCCAAGATTTTTTTTTAAAAAAAATTCCAAGCCAAGGATGGTGAAAAAAATAAATAATTAAAAATGGAGCTTGGATTAATCTTGACTGGGAAAAAAAAAGCTGGCAGCTGTACCTCCCCCCCCCCCCCCCCCCCCGCTCCCAATATACTCTTGGCTGGGAATTTGCAGAAAAACAAGCTGGCTGGAATTCTCTCTCTCTCTCTCTCTCTCTCTCTCTCTCTCTCTCTCTCTCTCTCTCTCTCTCTCTCTCTCTCAGCAAATGAGAAACTTAACATGTTTTTGACACATGTGAGCATGAGATGATGTCACTGCACAAGCCAGAGCAGTTGCAGCAACATCACTAAGTAAGCATATGTTATGCACAGGGACTTGTGCATAATGTCAGCGTGGAGTAAAAACTTTCCATAATTTGTTCTGTTTTGCAGCAGACATTATATATTTTTTGCAGGGGATGTGGTGGAGGAAGCAATAGCAATTAAATTTACTGTGCTTTTATGTAAACTATGACAGAGCTGGTAATAAAGGCAGTTTGGGGGCAATTTTTGAGCCAGCTCGAAGCGAGATATTGATTTTGGACTGTCATTCTCTCTCAGCCCAACTCAGCTCACAGGGTTATTGTTAAGGGGAAAACAGGAGGAGGAAGGACTACTAAGGATGTTTACAGTCTTAACGTTATTTATACAAATAATGCAGACAAGATATAAATAAATCTGCTCAGCTGTTGAATTCTAATATCATGACAATGGGCACATCTGGAGCCATGCCCAACTGAAAAATATGAAGGTCCAGAACAAGGGTTCCCAACCTTTTCTATATCCTGCACCCCTAGAATGCTTCTGATATATTCTCGCACCCCTAGAATGCTTCTGATATATTCTCGCACTCCTTAAAAATAATTATATGCATATAATTATACATATACATTATAATTTTGAAACTTCTAAACCCAAGTTTTTGCACCCCCTGGAATATTGTCCGCACCCCCGTTGGGAACCCCTCGTCTAGGACAACTGTTCGCAAACAGCCTGTTTCAGATTTGTTGGAATGAAAATTCTTGACATTTGAAGCCAGCATGACGATTGGATAGTTCTGGAACTGTTGTATCAGCCCACTTAGAGGACCCTAATTTGGGGAAAGTATTGCCAGAGATTGTTGGAAAGGAGGAGAATCCAGATTTTGAAATTGACATTTATTTTCCTTTAATTACCAAAGCAAAACATGGTTTCAGAGGTTGATTGTGAGTGAATTTTTCAGGGATCATAAAAGATATACATGGAATATGGATTTAAATGTTCATATGTATACTTTTGCAGGTGGTTTGCATTGAATGATTAAGTCAAAAACAGCAAATATGAATTGTACAGGACATTATGTGACTCAGCGCTCCTCCTTCCCCAGATAGTTGACTCCAGTTACAGTAACTGGCACCTTCTGTCCTGAAGCCTTATTGGAAGCTTTCACTACCTTCTAGCCAGAAGGGGTATCCTAACACCGGAGGCAGAGTATTGAACAATTGGGCTGAGAAGACTTATTTTTGGTTGCTCTTTCCTAATATCACAGGAAGGTGAATTCTCAATATATCCTCTTGACTAGGATGCAATGGATTCTTCCTGGCTCAGATGTCCCTGAAAGTGCAAAAAACCTGGGTCATAAAGGGTTTTGTAGAGAATATGCAACATAATAAATTGGACTGAGAAGCAGATAAGCAACCAGTGCAGGTCTTTTAATTTCAATGTTTTTCTGCTATACAGTCAGCAAACAGAAAAGGTACATTTTGTGCTGGTTGTGGCTTCCAAACAGGCTTCAAGGCAGCCCCATGCTCTTTTTTTTAACCTATATGTATTATATTTGTCTCCTTTAAAGTAACATAGGTGCAGCATTAGGTAATATGAAGTATGTAACTATATCGAGAATTGCTGAACCCTTTTAAAAGTTGAGTTTCATTCATTGATCGATTATGTGCCATCAAGTCTTAGTAACCATGTAGATTTTCTCTATGATGATATATCCTTTACTTGATCCTTTAGGTCTTCTACAGTGCACCCATTGTCATTGTAACTGACCCATCTTGTGGGTCTTTTTCTTCTTATCTTTCCTTTAGTTTCATCATAGTACTCAGAAATATCCCGTTAAGTAACAATGAGATGTATTCCAAGCTAAATGGATCCAGGACTGCACCCTTAACAACTCTGTTTATTGCTACTAGTAGCAAAAATTATCATACACCTCCAAAATGTTATTATGGCCCCCAGAGAATTTCCAGAGTTAATCTTGAATTTTACTCTTTAAAGCAACAAAAAGGAGGAAAATTGGTGTATACGAAGTATATGAACCATATTAAATTAACTATATTGTTATCAAATTTAACTTTCATCCTGATTCCCTCTATTTTTCACTTCAAGACTCATATACATGATAGTATGCCCCCGTTTTTTAAAATATATTTTTAATTTTTTTTCATTCATTCTTGAATGACAATTACATGGCCACTTATCTTATGTACCATAATTCTGGGCAGCTCACATCAATAGCAATAATATATATATATATATATATATATATATATATATATATATATATATATATATATATATATATATATATATATATATATATATATATATATATATATATATATTTAAAAAATCAGTTTTATCTCCAACACTTCCAGCTCCCACCCCTAGCTCCTAGTGATCTAAAACAATGGCCCCCAAACTTTTGGGAACCACGGACCAATTATGTAGAAAGAGGTTTTTCTGTGGACCAGAGTGGGCGTGGTTTTGTGTGCTGCTTGTCTCCAACAGAGAGGGATTTGCTTGTTTCCATGGCCTGGTTTCTGGCATACTGTGGATAGGTACCAGTCCACAGACTGGAGGTTGGGAACCTCTGACCTAAAACAACCTTCTCCAATACTTACATAATCACAATCACCCTAATCCTTGGAAGTCTAGAAGGCTAGGGACATGCTGGATCATAGAGGAGAAGGTATTCCACAGGACAGGGGCAGCTAGTGAGAAGGCACATGTCTTATGTTCTGCTGGATGAAAGCATTTAAGAGGTGGGTTGCTGCTGGTTCGGCCTGGTTCAGCCGAACAGGTAGTGGGTCAGAGCAGCTGAGAGCAAACCTGTTTAGTGGCTCTTTTGGCCCACCTGACTGTGCTCTATACCTGCTTTTATGGCAAAAGGCAAATTGCGCACGCATGCACAGTGTGCGGCACTGCACGACCCCCGACAATCAGCTGGTTGTCACGGGGGCAGTGGATTGCACACGCACGCACAGTGCAAGTCAGGCATGCTCACGCACAATCAGCAAACCAGTAGTGAAGGTAAGTGCAACCCACAACAGGTGTCCACCCATTGAATCTGCTAGTATGGGTACATACAGTGGTGGGATTCAGCCAGTTTGCACCACTTCAGGAGAACCGGTTGTTAAGTTTCTGAGCAATTTGGTGAACTGGTTGTTGGAAGAAATCATTAGGGCAGAGAACTGCTTGTTAAATTATTTGAATCCCACCACTGGGTACATACCCTTAAGGAAGACAGTCCTGCAAATAATCTGGCCCCATGCCACCCAAGACTTAAAGATGATAATTTTGAATTGCATCTAGAAAGAAACTGAAAGACAATTCAGCTTGTGCAGCATGGCCAAGCCAAGGAGCACCTGAAACTGTACATGCCAGTGTTTTATGACTCAGTTCTAGTTTTCAAAAGCAGTCATGTACAGCACTTTGCAGTAATCCACTGGGAAGTAACCAAGACATGGATAACTCTGAGCAAGGCCTCCCTTTGTGTAAAAAAAAAAAAAAAAGCAGTGTATCCTGAATAACAGACTGAAGCCAAACAAGGTTGGATTCCTCATGTGAGAGTGTGGATGTTCATGAAGGGACTGAGGACTAAGTGATGACATGTGGAACATAGTGTCATTATGTAAATAACCAGACTTCTGTACTTGTGTCAAATATGAAAACAGAATTCCATCGTTGTGTCATTTGCAGAATGAGCCTATGATACACATGCCTTATTATAGATGCTGCCAGTAGGGAGATTGGATTTGTAATGTTAGAAGCAGAGTTACTCTAATTCGGAAAAGCAGAATGTGATGTTATATGTATAGCTCTTCTTTTCTTCCTGATGTATCGGGAAAAAGGGCGAGCTTCCTTGCAAAACGTTTAGAATTCATTTGAAAAGTTAAAGAACCTCAGGGACTTTTTGAGATTCAGATAGATAAGAGTGTTTTTGCTTAAAACAGGTAAAGCTAGTCCTTACGCCCATAGTGAGCCCAGAAATGTGGTCATAAGTCATTGTGGTTATAAGTTGAAGCACCGGGTGACTGGACTCCAGTTTAAAACCATTTTACTGTAGTCATAAAGTGAGTTGCCACAGTCATTCAGCGAATCACATAGTTGTTAAGGGAATGGTGTTGTTTTTTTTTTGCTGAAAACTGGCAAATAATGCTATAAATGGGGGAAGGGGAGTTACGAATCGCAGTTGTGACTGGAACACTGTAGCTGGTCATAAATGTGAGCTGGTTGCCAAACTCCTGAAATGCAATGATGTGATAGCTATAGGGGCGGGGTGGTGGTGGTCATAACTTTGAGGTAGGATCATAAGTAGTTTTTTTCTGAAGTCTCTTGGAACTTCAAATGGTTGTGAAAAGATTGTCATAAATAAAGGATTACCTGTATTGGTGATGTAGCCTGAAGGGAATAATTCATATTTAAGAGAGGCGAGGTGGCGCAGTGGTTAAATGCAGCACTGCAGGCTACTTCAGCTGACTGCAGTTCTGCAGTTCGGCTGTTCAAATCTTACTGGCTCAAGGTTGACTCAGCCTTCCATCCTTCTGAGGTGGGTAAAATGAGGACCCGGATTGTTGGGGGCAATATGCTGACTCTATAAACTGCTTAGAGAGGGCTGAAAGCCCTATGAAGTGGTATATAAGTCTAACTGCTATTGCTATTGCTATTGCTATTGCTATTTAGTTTTTTTCAAGTCATTTTGGGCTGGGTGTATGGTCCATAGGAGAGCTTTCTATAGTTGACTACCCTACCCCACCCATCCCTGTGTTTTAACAACTGCATCACAACCAAAAATTCAACAGATGCTGAAGCAGGAGAGGCCTTGCCTGTTGAATTTCTGCCTCACACAATGGTCAGGGCTTCAGGGAAACAAGTGTCAGGCCAACCTGAGGCAGTTCCCTTGCAAATCCCCCTCTGTTCCCTCTTTCCTCCCACCCGTGTGAGGCTTTGGCTGGTTACCCAGCCAGCGCCTTGGGTGAGGCAACTTTTCCCAGTAAAGGAACAAAAGATCCAATGCCTGGTGCTGTGAAAAAGTGCGTGTGTGTGTGTGTGTCTGTGTGTATAAATCAGAGAGTGAGAGACTTCTCAATGCCCCTTTGTGAAGCAGGGCTGGCCTGCCAAGACGTAGGACTTGCAGGCTGACAAACAGCCACCCTCTTATACTGTTTGTCAGTTCAGGTCCTTCTTGGGGCTCCCCCTGAGTGAGATTTGGGTCAAGGGGTGCCCTGTGGAGGAAAGACCTCTTGAGGGGAAGGCCTTTCAGAAGACAAGGTGACTGAGAGGGGAAGCTGAATGTGGAGAAGGTTTCCATGGCAATTTGGGAAAGGGGGAATGGGAGTCCAAAAGGAACTGGCCTTGAGCCTGGAAATAGGTTGGCCCAAGAGGCAAGTTTCCAGGAGTTGCTGGCCAGGGACCCGTCTATTCCACCCTGGCAGCACCCTCAGGCTGCCAGAGGATCAAAGCGGAAGGGGAAATCCCCCATATTCTTCACTCTGAACCAGCTGGTTGCTCTGACTTAGGGAGAAAAGGCTGGGGAGAAAAATAGGCAGGGGAAGGGCTGGGCCTAGTTTCTTTAACTAGCTTCCTCCTAAGCCTGCCAGGCATTGAGCTTGGATGGAGCTGTTTGCCAGAGATGGATGAAATCCTCGCTCGGTTGCAACATCCGGTTGTGCACGAGCAAGGAATTAACTCCTATTGCAGCCGTCCAGTCACAGGTCATCAAATCACTCATCACTCGGCCGGAGCAGCTTGCCAGCTGTGTGAATCTCACAAGCACCCTGCCTTTTCTCATTTCAGAACTCACAGCTACCCCCATTCTCTTTGAATGCAATTATTTTCTTTCAGAGTAGCTATCCCAGAGAAGACTCTGTTCATGCACAAAAGAGGCGTGCTTGTTTGTGCTCTTTGGATAAAACAATTCTATGGAATCCCCATATTTAGAGGCGCTTTCCTGATTAAAAATTGATTTGGGCCAAATGGGGGGTTTGGAGGGGACTGTTTTTGCTTTTAGATGGATGTTTACTCTAAGCCAGGAGCGTGAAACTGGCGGCCCTAGGCCGGATGCTTCACGTGAAGGCCACGTCCACCCCCACTCTGCAAAGGGAAAAAACATCACGAAACATTACGGGATGGCAACATGACTGTGCAAGTTTGAAACCCATGTTCTAAGCCCTAGATTCAGTACCCTAGAAGAAGAATACTAAATTAACTGGTCCTTTAGTTTGATTTAGCAGAAAAATTCTTATATGCCGATGGATGATCTCTCAGGTTATTACAATACAGGCAGTCCTCAATTTACCGCCACAATTGAGCCCAAAGTTTCTGTTGCTAAACAAGGCAGTTAAGTTAGTTTTGTCCCACTTTATGATCTTTCTTGCCACAGTCGTTAAGTGAATCACTGCATTAGATAAGTTAGGAACACAGTTGATAAATGAATTTGGCTTCCCCATTGACTTTGCTTGTCATAAGGTTGCAAAAAGTGATCACATGACCCCAGGATGCTGCAACCATCATAGATACATGCCAGTTGCCAAGCATCCAAATTTTGATCATGTGACTATGAGGATGCTGCAACAGTCAAAAGTGTGATAAATGGTCACTTTTTTCAATGCCTTTGTAACTATGAATGGTCGCTAAACGAGTGGTTATAAGACAAAGACCATCTGTATTTCTGGTTCCAAGATCCACAATTCATATCAGTTTCATTTGACTTACTCTTGGGTTGCTTGTGAAAACAACCTGGCTGTGATGGAAAAGGAAAGACCACATGATAAGTTCTCACTGAATGGATATTCAAATGGATTACTTTCATCCAAGTCAATTTAATTGTGAAAACATGATGGTTGAGCAAAGATTTATGATTTATTTATGGGGTCAATGGCACTTATGCCCACATAAATAGCAAAATTATGGAACCCCCCCCTCAATGCTGTTGCACTACAATTCCCAAAGGTTCCTCTAATGCTATTAATGGGGGGGGGGAATGCTGGGAGTTATAGTTTAACCTCATTTGGAGAGCTAGAGGCAACCATTCAAGATCAGGAAATCTGTAAACTAAAATATGCCATCATCCTTCACCACTTAGCTATGCTAGATGGGTCTGAAACACATTGTGATTTCACCAATAATAGGTCACAGCTTTTCTAATTCTGCCCAACAGTATATTCCTACTGTAAGCTGGAAAAAGACTGAATAATACTCAGATTTGAGTTTGGATTAGGAAGGTCATTAATAGAAAATCAATCTTACATGTCTATGTTTAAAACAAGTAATACACACCAGTTCTACCTTTAAACAAAAACAACCAAATGCACAGATACAGAATAGGTGGTACCTGACTCAATAATAGTGACTGTGAAAGGGAACTTCAAGTCCTAGTGGACAATCACTTAAATAAGAGCCAGCAGTGTGCTGCAGCTGCCAAAAATGCCAACTCAATTCTATGCTGCATTGACAGAGGGATAGAATCAAGACTGGCTCTCAATCCTGACAAGACCGAGTGGCTTGTGTTTCCTCTCACAAATTGGCTTAGTATTCCATCCCTCAGGCTGGGGGGTGAAATTATACACCCCTCAGACAGGGTTCGCAATTTGGGAGTCCTCCTGGACCCACAGCTGACTTTAGATCACCATTTGTCGGCTATGACCAGGGGGGCGTTTGCCCAGGTCCGCCTGGTGCACCAATTGCGTCCCTACCTGAACCGGGAGGATCTTACAACAGTCACTCATGCCCTCGTGACCTCAAGACTGGACTACTGCAATGCGCTCTACATGGGGCAGCCCTTGAAGAGTGTTTGGAGACTCCAGCTGGTCCAGAATGCAGCCGCGTGAGCGATTGTGGGTGCACCCCGGTACACCCACGTTACACCTATCCTCCGCGAGCTGCACTGGCTACCTATTGGTCTCCGGATACGCTTCAGGGTGCTAGTTATTACTTATAAAGCCCTACATGGTCTTGGACCTGGGTACTTGAGAGACCGCCTTCTGCCGATTACCTCCCACAGACCCATTCGATCCCACAGATACACCTCCTCCGTATACCATCTGCCAGCCAATGTCGGCTGGCGACTACTCGGAGGAGGGCCTTCTCTGTGGCTGCTCCGGCCCTTTGGAACAAGCTCCCCGTGGAGATTCGGACCCTCTCCACCCTTCAGGCCTTCTGGATGGCCATGAAGACCTGGCTGTCCCAGCAAGCCTGGGGTTGAGTTCCCCCCCCTACTCGAATTTGCTGTGTCTGTTGTGCTTTTAAACTGTTTGTATTGTTTTTTGTCTTTGTCTCACTTTTTGTAATTTCCCCTCCCTTGGCTTTGTTCAGCCACCCTGAGTCCCTTCGGGGAATAGGGCGGCCTACAAATTGAATAAAATCCAAATCCAAATCATATAAAGTATTAATACCACTTTATAATGCCTTGGTAAGGCCACACTTGGAATACTGCATCCAGTTTTTGTTGCCACTAAGCAAAAAAGATGTTGAGACTCTGGAAAGAGTGCAGAGAAGATAATTAGGGGACTGGAGGCTAAAACATATAAAGAACAGTTGCTGGAATTTGGTATGCCTAGTTTAATGAAAAGAAGGATTAGGGGTTGACATGAAAGCAGCGTTCCGCTATCTTAGAGGTTGCCACAAAGAGTGAGAGTCAAGCTGTTCTCCAAAGCACCTGAGGGCAGGACAAGAAGCAATGGATGGAAACTAATCAAGGAGAGAAGCAATCTAGAACTAAGAAAACATTTCCTGACCGTTAGAACAATTAATCAGTGGCAAAACCTACCTCCAGAAATTGTGAATGCTCCAACTCTGGAAATTTTAAAGAAAAGATTGGACAACTATTTGTCTAAAATGGTATAGGGTTTCCTGCCTGAGTAGAGGGTTGGATTAGAAAACCTCCAAGGTCCCTTCCAACTCTGTTATTCTATTCTATTCTATTCATTCTTTCTTTGCAAACTTGGTGGGCAGCGATAGTATAAATATATCTTTACATAAACAAATGTTAGACTACACTTTATGTTTTAACAATTCATTAGAGAAATGTGGTCCCAATTAGAAGATACAAGAGTACAGCCCAATTGGTTGTAAAGCTATGCCTAAAGTACAGGAGTTAATAATAAGCCAAATGGAGGAAGTTCAGTGATTTGAGTTTGTTGTCCTTTAATATGAGCATTGAACCAATGTATTTTGACAAAAATTGGAAAACTATGAAAGGAGGCTGGATTAAAAGTCAAACAAGTGCATTAAATAATAGCACAGCAGCACTCTCAGTAACATTGGTGAAAGACCAAAAGAAAGAAATATGTCATTCCCATGGTGACTACTAACAGGATTAGAAATTAAAGAACAAGAGGAAGCAATTTGTTGAGGGAAATGCCAAGATCTTAACAATTATAATGATCTTCCTTCCCATAGTTTTTACTCATAGCTGCATATGGATGGAAAGGTATAATAATCAAGGGTATTACCTTGACAAGAAATATGAAAGATGAGATGAAGCAATGCTGATGAGAGAGATCTCCAAATAGGTATTCCTATTAAGTCCTGAGAATTCCTTGCAGCATTTTTTTTACAGCTTCGGGGTCTACCTAAATAAATTAAAAACAATCCAAAATTCTATTAACAATAATTTACAGTTCAAAACAAATTGTAATGGGATATGAGTCCTTAACATGCCAATGCTATAAAGCAGTCTAAAACTCCAAGCTGTTCTCTAGTTCAAAATGTAAAGGTAAAGATTCCCCTCGCATAGATGTGCTAGTCGTTCCCAAATCTAGGGGGCGGTGCTCATTTCCATTTCAAAGCTGAAGAGCCACCGCTGTCCGAAGATGTCTCCAAGGTCATATGGCTGAAGGCGCATGGAATGCTGTTACATTCCCATCAAAGTGATCCCTATTTTTCTTCTTGCATTTTTACATGCTTTCAAACTGCTAAGTTGGCAGAAGCTGGGAGAGATAACAGAAGCTCACTCCATCACTCAGCGGTAGGGATTTGAACCGCTGAACTGCCGACGTTTCTGATCGACAAGCTCAGCATTTTAACTACTGAGCCACAGCATCCCTTTTGTTCAAATTGTAGGATGCAAGAAAAAAGAATGCAAGAAAAAGGATGAAAAACTTTTATCCTTTTTCTGTTCTATTCCTTTTGTTTTCTTCCCAAGAAAAATGTGACAATAAAAAACATGCTCTTGCTATTCATTTGTCACATTTCCTTACTCCAGTCATTCATCCTAGGCTGAGGAGACAGGGTCTGGCTAGCAGCATGATGAAATGAAATGTGACTGTTAATATGTGGGTGAATCTAAAAGACAACTATGGCTTAATAGGCGACTGGGCCTACTAAGAAAACACACCCCTGCATGATTAAGATACACCTCTAAAGAACCGGCTACGTGCTTGAAATCATCTTCTTTATATTGCTGGATATAATTTGTACTTGCAACGAGCTTGTACATGCAGTGATCACATCAACATATGGAAGCTAAGCTTATATTCAATTCAGCAAACTTTGAAAAAAAAGAGAGAGAAGAGTTCCAATTTTTCAATGTTTTCTTCTATTGCTATATATCAGTGTCTTACAGAGTTATGAGACCTAGTATAATATAATGACTTCAGCTGCTGAATTAGGCCAGACCTAGAGATAATGAATGCCACACCTGTTCTTGTAATATAAATTTAATATCCTGAAAGGGAAGGAAAGAAAACCAATTTTAATGTTTACATAAACTTCCCTGCCTAATTGCCTCAAAGTAATTTCCAGACGTCCAAGGTGAATATAGAAACAACTATTGGATATAGATCTAATTTAAAAGTTCAGTAGATTTCAAACAAAATGTAATATGGCAGCTTCCTTAAAAATAGATTACTTGGTGTTGGCAAGGTCTCACCTGGAATAAAAGCCAAGTTTTGATTGCTTTATTCAAAGATCATATAAACAATATGGAAGGAGGGGGATTTAATAATGTGAGATTTTAAATGCATGAGCTACTCAGGCACAGAAAATGGTTAAAAGAGGAATTAGGCATGTTTAATTTAGCAGAAAGTAAAGCTAAGCATAGATATGATGGCAGTTTTCAAGTATCCGAGAGCAGGTTATGTAGCTTCATATGCCAAGAAAGACTGAATTACGTGCCAAGAAAAATTGTGCTGGAATTCATAGGTTGCACATTTACAGTCAGTAATACCAGATGTACGCCATTTTCCCCAGGTCTGAATATTTTATGTAGAAAGCTTATTTAGTATTCCTATAAGGTAAAGAAGGATTTAAAAAAATCACGGTCACAATAAAATAGGTATCTTGATCAATCTCTTCACAAAAATAGGCTTGGGAAGATCTAGATGTGAATATCTGATTTTTATTTTACCATAGTATATTTATGGTTATATTCTGATCTTGTGACCCATCCAATTGAATGCAGAATCCAGTCATCTCTTGTAGTCTTCCAAGTCCTTTTGCAAATGTGAGTCCTTAATAGTCCACCTTGCCTGAAAGGTCCATCTGTAGTTTAGGAGGCCAATGTCCCTTACAGAATTCAGATCTGTTGTGTCCCCAGCACAATTTTCCATTTACATAAATAAGCAAATGTGCCTCTTTGCATTAGAAGAGGGGAAATGCTATCATTTTTCTAAAGAAAATCACAAAGAAAAGAGAAACCAGCTGTTCATCAGTGCTATGGATGGAAGGAAAAGAACTTGTTAGTTCAGTTTGAGAAGGAAGGAAGGTGAGAGGGAGGAAAATTTTGCGCAGTTCAGTCGGAGAGTGTTTGGACAGGTCGGATGGACCTGTTTGCTCCACAGCTCCGCTTGGTGGAAGCTCCTGGAATTTTTCACAGGTCGCGGCTGAAGCTTCTGAAGCCAGTTTGCTCGGAGCTCGCTGCGGGCCTGCAACACAAGAAGCTAAGTATCCCGGTGACTTCGGGTTTGAGTTCGCTCTGGAAGGAGTGACTTTGTGCTCCTTTTGGGTAGGGCTTTGGCTAACTCGAGCAGGAGTTACATCTGGCTGACTAAGAGTGGAGTTGGAGAGGCGGCCACGGAGTTGGTCAATGTGCCTTCTCCAATTCTGATCGTCCTCGATCTCTACAAGATAAGAGTGAGGCCCGGTGATGCCTATCACTGTGGCAGGAATCCACAGAGTTCCCCTGGCGTAGTTGTGGTCGTAAACTGAATCCCCTACGCTAATGCTCTGAATTTTGCTTGTGGAGTCAGGGGATGATGCGGCAGAATAGTTTGCATGTAGCCGGTCTAAGTGGGACCTTAGCTGGCGACCCATGAGAAGCTTGGAGGGGCTTCTCCATATAGTGGCACTGGGTGTGATGTGCTGAATTAGCAAATAGTGGTCAACCCGTGTTTGCCAATCTCCCGGGCCCATCCTGGATAGGGACTCTTTTGCAGATCTCACCATTCTCTCTGCCTGACCATTGGAGGCCGGATGGAATGGCACGACCAGGGCATATCTGATTCCCTGTGCTGCTAAGAAGGTGTCGAATTGCATGGCCGTGATTTGGGGCCCGTTGTCAGAGACCAGGCTGTCGGGCAGGCCGTGTGTGGAGAAAAGTCTCTGTAGTAGTACCTTGATGACCGCTTCTGCCGTAGTGGAGGTCATCAGGACTACCTCTAGCCATTTCGACTAGGCGTCCACAACTACGAGGAATGTCTGGCCATGAACTGGGCCAGCAAAATCTATGTGCACCCTAGACCATGTGCTTGAGGTTGCTCCCACTCTTTAGCGGGTGCCTCTGGGGGAGCTAGTCTGGACTCCTGGCACGATGTGCAAGTAGCCACACATTCTTCGATCTCCCTGTTCATGTTAGGCCATCAAACGTAACTCCTAACCAAATACTTCATCCTGACAATTCCAGGATGCCTTACGTGTTAAGCCTCTAATACTGCAACTCGCAGTTTGGGTGGAACAACGACCCAGTTCCCCCATAGCAAACAGCCATTAATAACAGACAATTCATCTCTCTTACAATAGTACATTTTGAAATCAGACCCAACAGGTCCCTTGGGCCACCCCCTGCACACCCAGTTCAAAACCTGTTTGATCGTGGAATCTCTTGCCAAGTGGTGGGCAACCTCACTAAACGAAATGGGACCAGTCTCTAAGCAGTCAATAAGAAGGACTGGCGTCTCAGGGGTAGGGTCTGCGACAGAGGTGGGTTCCTGCCAGTTCGCACCAGTTCGGTAGAACCGGTTCGTCAAATCTACTGAACCGGTTAGAAGAGGTTCCACCAGTTGACCCGCAAAGCAGGCCACACCTACAGAAGAAGTTCCAAAAAAATTTGAAACCCACCACTGGCACACACACAGACACACACACACACACACAGAGAGAGACAGACTTACACAGAGAGAGAAGGAGAAAGAGAAAGGAAAGAAGAAAGAAAGAAATAAAAAAAGAAAAAAGAAAGAAAAAGTGAGAGAGAGTTGAAAGAAAAAAGGAAAAAGGGACAGAGAGACAAAAGGAAGGAAAGAGAGAAAGAAAGAAAACACATGGCCATCAAGCCACTCCCACCAGGTCACATGGCCAGCAAGCCACTCCCACAAAGGAGGCCACACCCACAGAGTAGGTTCGAAAATGTTTGGAAACCCACCACTGGTCTGCGAGTAGCTCATTGGTGCTCTTGTTGATACCGGTCACTTCTAGGCCCAGGACTTCAAACCAGTCAAGCCCCAGGAGGCACTGCAGGTCACCGCTGACCACTGTCACTGGGAGCTGGCCACTGAAATTGTTGAAGTTCACCCAGAAGGTGCCCTGGCCCACGATGGGGACTCGGTTCCCCCTGGTAATCGCGAAGGCGGATGTTAGGGGCACGTAGATGTTGCTTCTTCAGGCTAGGGATAGTCTGCTTTAGTGTAGACCACAGCATGATAGTCACTGATGACCCTGTGTCCATCTCCATCTCGCATGGAAAGCCCTCGATGAGGACTGTGACCTTCAGCTTTTTTGACCGCCTTGTGAGGACTTGGCTGATTGAGATGTGGTAGGTGACTCTGGTGTCGCCCTCTGAGTGCCATGGTGGCTTTTGCCATGTCCCTTGGTTGGGCCTCTGCTGGCTGTTAGATTGGCTTCTTGGCTGCCAGGTCGTCGTGGGGTGCTCGCTTTTACAAACTTTAGCAATGTGCCCCTTTCGCTCGCAGCACTGGCAGATAGTTTTGCGGAAATGGCAAGCCAATCAGGCATGGTCTCCTCCGCAGCTAGCGCACGGCGGGAATCGTGGGTCAAAATTGCACGCTGGCTTGGTGCGGCTACTGCGCATGCGGCAACTGTCATCTTCACCTTCAGAGCTCTCGGCCTCTGCAGCCTCGCGATGTACGTGTGTGCTCTTCTGCGTGTCTTGCGGAGTGCTTTGGCACTGCAGGGTCTCTGTAGGCTTGACGGCCAATTCTGATGCCCTGGCTTTGTCCAAGGCAATTTGCAGAGTGAGGTTAGATTTGGCAAGTAACCTCCTCTATAAATTAATGTCCCACACACCGCATATGATGCAGTCAAGAATAAGTTCATCTAGATCTTGGAATTCACAGTACGCTGTAGCACCGCAACATACTTGTTGATCAATTCGCCTTCCTTCTGGTTGCAAATATTAAATTCATGCTGGCGGACGTGCTTAGATGGCTTGGGAGCGTAGTGGGTCCTCAGCGTCTGCTGGAGCATGGACCAAGTGACCGATTGTAGCAGCATTGGTTCAGAGAGGTCTTTGGCAGTTTCAAACCCTATCCGTCCACAGTAACCGAGGAACATGTTCTTTTTGTGGCCTTCAGAAAGGCCCATGAGGTTGTTGGCTTCGAGGAAGCAGTCGAACCTCAGCATATACGAGTCCCAGTGCTCGGTGACAGGGTCATATGGAGTCGGTGGGGCATGCATGGCCATTTTGTGTTCTGAGGGCATTTTGAGTTTGCTTTTCAAAAATGGCTGCTCGAAGCTGCGCTGAGCTCCGGGCTGGATGTACTTCCTGGATTGCTACGCTCTTTTTGGTTTGCCTAGTTGCCTTCCAATCCTATCTTCGTTGCCAGTGTTGGATCGGGTAATGGATAGGCACACATAGGCTAATGGTAACAATAGCTCTTTATTATAACACAAAAAGTAAGAACAATCCAGCGAAGGTTGAGTCTGACAGCAGCCCTTTTATAGGGAGCTGTCAGATCCTTCGACCAATGAGATTAAACCTCTGTTCCCGCTGGAACAGAGGACCTTGATGGAAACCATTATAACTGAAGCTAGTATCTAACAGTAAGTATTATTGGAAGAAATATCCATCTGATTCAGTTCCAAGTCTGGAGGAAGGCAATGGAGGCAAAATGGAGGCTGATTGGAAGGATGGTTTAATGATGAAGTAGAACCACATGGAGTTGAGATTGCGGGGTTTTTGTACCTTCTCTTGGGCTTTGCACTTATGCTTCCTGTTCCTCTGCAAGAACATGTATTCTATTGGCTGTTGACACGCCATGTACAGGTCATAGCTGGCTCTATAGGCAAAGCCCAAATCCTAGGTGTTTGAGTTAAGTTTGGTTGAAGTTTCTGAAGATGATGCAATGAAAGGCCTTGTGTTCTGAAAGGCTGTCGGGTAATTCCTATTGTGGCTTAATGTTTTTCCTATTTTGCCTCGTGGGTGAGGGTATTCTCTTATGAATAGAGCTACCTAGATAATTTGTTTCTTCCAATACTCTTTATCTCTTAAGTGCTGACATCTGCTGAGAGCTACTAAAAAAGGCGGGAGCTGCTTTCTGTCTCCAAGAGCATGCTTCTTCAATTTCTCCTTAAGGGAAATATACTATTCTGCCTTTTAAAATATTTCCTAAAATATTTCATTCTTCTAGGAGAGAGGTGGGTGCTAATTTTCTACAGTGTAATTGAGGACTTGGTGAACCTAGCTCTCTTATAGTTAAGCGACAAACAATTCAGTTTACACAGTAGGGTACACGATAAGCACCAAAGAACTGCTGTTCCAGAACCTCTTCTGTGCTGTTCCACGGTTATCCATTCCGAGGAAATCAAAGATGGCAGCTGCAGCTCTGCCATCATATCTTGTGACATGCAAAAAGGGGTGGGGCTTTGATAGTGCAAAAGTTGACACCATATTATCCTACTTGAGGTTCCCTTCAGATGTCCCTGCCTCTTCCAGTTTTTAATCTCCTCTCTGTGGGTTGCATAACAGTGTCTTATTTTGAAAGTAAAGAGCCTGAAGGGACAAAGGGTCAGGACATTATGGGTTAGTTTGTTGGTTTGCTTTAGAAATTTAACAGTGACAATAACAACAGTTTAGTGTTGGCCAGCAAAAGATTGCTAGGATATCTGGCCTTAGCTCCAGAAGGGATAGCTGGCTGCTTTTTGGGGGTGATTATTATATGTAGGACAATCTTCAGGCTAGCCCCATAACAAGGTTAACACATAGTGTATGTGGAGAAAAGAACCATTCTGATAAATGCTTCAGCATAACTTTCCAGTAGGCCCCAACTTTCAGTTTTGAATTTTATCTCATCGGTGGGGAACTAGCAACACCCATCTGGCAGAACCAGCTTCCTTCCTGGCTTAATCTTCCCTCAAGAGCATGCTAGCCCTGTTTTTAAGTACAGGCTTAACGCTCTTTCAAAAGAATGCTCAATGTGTGTTTATAGGGACTCTGTGTAAGGCCTGGAAAATACTGCAAGCATTATATGGGCTGATACTTTTCTGGAAGCTAGCCACCCAATCTCATCTGCAGGGAGGGCAGTGCCCAGGGATTAGAGAAGAGACGGCACATTTTCTGCAGTTTAAAATGTGTAATTGCAGCTGGGCATGCCAATCCTTGACCATGGCATCGAACACATCATCAATGAAGCAAGCTAGAGACAGTTGAGAGAAGAGAGAAAAGAAACACGAAACAGCTAAAGCAATGTTGAGCGAGCTAGTCATGAGGAAAAGATTCTTAGGATTCAGCAAAGCAATCACTAGAGTGACTTCAAGTTGTGATTAGGGGGCACATGAAGACCACCCCTTTTGCTTTTTCAGCCAAGAGAAGGGATGAATTTTGTTCTAGGCTGGGCGCTCCCTTAGTTTCCTCAAATATAGTGTTCTTTGGAAAACCTGTCATCCTATTTGCTAAGTGGAAGAATTACCCTCACAGCTGGCATAGAGTTTCAGATCTGTGGGCTTCACTGATGTTTGGCTGAACCAATAACTATAAATAGACATTCAAGGAATTAAATGCTAGAATAAATTTGGAGGAAAGTGAAGGAAAGCTTAACACGAAACATTCAGCTGAACCTTCTACCTAGTTTTCCTCCACGATTTGGACATGTTTTTACTTTTGGTTTTGGTGGTAAATATGGATAGCATTCCTATTTATTTCCAGATTATATTAAATGACTAGGATTCCTATATTACCTGGGTTAGAGTGCCACCTAGTGGCATCTATTGAACATTTCACAGCAGCAATATTTGCCTACAGTACTCGCCCCTCCCCTTTCTTTGATGTGTTATCTTTATAATTATTATGTATAATTTTTAACTAAAAAAAGAGAGAGGAAAGGTAAAAGAGATTGGCAGTATTTTTAATATATGAATCCTTTTAACAATGGTTTATTTTGGTGTGTGTGTGTTTGTACCTTTGAGTCACAATGATACCTGACAACTGTCTGGAAAAATCTCTGAAGTTTTCTTGGCAAAGTTTTTCAGAAGTGGTTTGCCCATGAATCCATTCTAGGATTGATAGACAATTACTGTCTCAAGGCGACCCAGAAGTCTGAATGCCTGAAGGGCAACCTAGAACTCACACTCCCAGGTTCTAACCCAATGCACTTAATTGATTTTTCAAAAAACCCCACAAAACCCTAAGTCAAAACTAACATAGAATAAGACAAGCTTAGCCTAGGAAGTTATTGTTGAAGAGGTGACTTTGCTATCCTTGCAACATTTCCATCACATCCAGTTTGCACTGTTGCAAGAAATGTCCTTCTGGGTTCAGTCACAAGTGGGGAAAAATATACTGGAAACACGAAGGCTGATTGGAAAGATGGTTTAATGGTGGACAGGATCACATGGCTTGAGCTCCTGAACAGAAAAGGAGGATCCCATGTTTCAAGATGTTGGATGAAGAAGAAAAGAGGCAGAGATGCTGAAAGTCCCTGCTTTTATGTCCTCTCTGGGCTTTGATCTAGATCTTGTATTCTGATTGGTTGTCAGACTCCCATGGGGCCATGCAGGCGCAACTATGTAGGCTGTGTTTTGAGTCCAAGTTTGGTTGAGCATTGCTTTTTCCCAGGTGCCCTGTGGTGAGATGGGTAAAGTGCTAATACTATCATGCCTTAATCCTATCACCCTGGAGTTGAAGAGAGGAGATTTTTGTTATGCAGAATAGACTGGCTCAGCCCTTTTAATGGCCCATTGATAAAGGTGGGGGCTATTACGGGTGAGTCTGTTTTGTGCCTAAAAACATGTTTCTCCATTTCTTATCCAGGGAAATATAATATTCTGCCTTTTCAATATTTCCCAGGATATTTCATTTTTCTAGGAGAGGGGTGGGTTTTAACTTCCTACAGCACCATCAGAAATATGCTACAGAACAGTCCACATCAGAAGGGAAAATCTTATAACTGGAGATTTTAAAAATTGTTCTACCTTCTTTTTTATGGAAAATTTATCTTCTGGGCTTGTAAAAAGTGTCCCAGATTCTTGGATATTAATTTCTTATTTTTTCTGCCTCTGAATACCAGTTGATACCAGTTTTAAGCCTGATTTCTCAATAAAACTAAGCAAAATTCCAGAACCCTGGAATGAGCTGAAAAATTCAGTGCTTCCAATCCTTCTTAGCTGGTAGTCTGAAGGTGGAGTTCAATTCCCAAAATTTTTCCATCTGTGCATCATATTGGAAGAATTTAGTTTAACTTCCAAGAAATTAGGACAGCAATTCCAGAACCTTTCTTTGAATTACTCCTGTTAAAATAAAAGTTGGTGCAGAAAATGGAGAGAGGAAGCACAGCATGATACTTCAATATAATTTCCACCCCTAAACAAAATAATCACCCACTTTTGATATGCAGCAGTGTGGAAGTGTAGGTTTAATTATGAATGAAAGAGCCAAAATGCATGCCAGAACAATCAGGCACTGATTATAAATCAGTGTCATGTAGCCTGTTGTGAATTGTATAAAAGTATAACGATCTGTTCAATGTTCATAAATGGCCATTTGTGAAGTGCTGTGTAATCTGCAAAAGGAACCACCTAATTGCTGTTGAAAGCATTAGAAACAATTTGAAAATATGCCCTAATGTACCAAGACATCAATTTGGTCTAAAAGAGGAAGTAATTCAGTTGCTGAAATTCTTGTAACCCTTTCCTTTCAATAAATCCTGATAAGACTGGATAAGAACCGTAAGAATCTTGCTTTGAATTAACTTCTGTCTGCCAAAAGCATGACAAAAAGTAAATGTTCATAGTTTAGCATGTGACATTCCAGTGAGTTATATTGAAACACCAGATGATTTTTTTGGGGGGGGAAGTTGTGCAATATTCTGAATAAAGGGTATTTATTTATCCTGGAGCTAAACATTTTGTTAGGTTATATGAATGGATGGAAGATAAAATTACAGAAAAAGTGAATATATCAGGTGGAGATCCAAAAATGAATACAAATGGCATCTGCTTGGGGGAGAATCTCCTTGGAAAATGTTTGTTTCAAATACAGATTTCTAGACCCGAACAGCTGGAAAAGGAATGCTTCATAAAGTGTAATTTATCTGTCTGCTTATTCTGAAATAGCAAGAGATTTAGTGGAGGATACAAGAGGGATGAAAAGTTCTAAATATGAGAATGACCATAATTTGATGGTGTCAAAAATGGATCTTTGGAAAGCATGGACAAGGGTAATATGTGAAATAAGTTAGATTGAAAGTGCTATGATGTCTGCGCATGTGCGGGACTCGGATGGCTGCCTGGCTTCTCGCTCTATAGAAGCCAGTGCCAAATACCGAAGATCCCGAGAGCCTCCGGAGTCCTTTTTCATCTTTAACAAACCTTCCCGGCGGGGCTTGGTCCCAGGAATCGTGTAAAGCTCGGTTTGTCATCCGGTAGCCACCCGTGGCCGTCTCCTGAACAGCGGAACTGCGGCGGCCTGGATTACGGAATGAAGGGGAAGATGGCGGCGCCGCGCTGCTGAATCGTAGCGACTGCAAATCTTTCGCGCTCCCTTCACCCTTGCCTGCCTGCCTGATTTGAACAGCGCGGTGAGCCCTGGAGACTTAATCCAGCTGTGAAGAAGGTGGGTTCGTCGGAAACTTTGTTTGAGATCGTGGAGCGGCGGATCGGATGGCTGGCTGTGTTTGCCGCCGCCATAGCCGCTCCAGACGCCCCACCCCCCTCTCCCTTGTTCTATTCTGCTCGCTCCACTGCCTGCTGCCTTGCTGTCCTGCGGTCCTCTGGAGAAAGACCTGGCCGCTTGTCTGCCTGGTGTGGTTGCTCAGGTGGAGAGGAAGACAGTGCTCTGAATTCCATGCTCCAGATTCTGAGGGAACGAGAGGCCTGGATGCCCCCCCCTTTTTTCTTTCCAACTTCTGGCCTCCGTGTCATCATAGCCTCCTCCGGACATTGCTCCTTTGCCTCCCTCCCCAGCTATTGGGAAACCTTTTACCATCTCCCTAGCCGCTTTGACTCTTCTCTACCTTGGCCTGTGTCTGATGCCCTGCCTGTAACATCTGCTCTCCCCAACCCGCCTGCCGCCTGCCATTGCTCTGGTTAGTTTAGATAGAGTTAGATAAGAGATAGATATAGTTAGTTATAGGTATAGGTATAGTTAGATAGTTAGATATAGTGTAGAAATAGTTACGAGAGCAACGGTTGGTTGCACCCAGGGGTGCGGGAGGGATTAAATGGCAGGAATTAGGGCTAGGGTCAGGGTTTGAGATAGAGTTAGGGCTGGGCTAGGGCTGGGTTAATGTAGGATTAGTAGTAGATTAGGCTGGTGTTGGGTTAAGATTGGGTGGGGTTAGGGTGTAGGTTAGTGTTAGGTTAGTGTTAGATTAGTTTAGATTAGTGATTAGGTTAGGAGTAGGGTTGGGGTGGGCTGGGTTTAGGAGCGATAGAGGATGGCGGCTGCAAGGGCAGGGACTTGGACTTGGACGTGGTTTCGGAAAGATCAGCGCTCTCTCCCCCCCCTCCTAGAGCGGCTCGGGCCAGTTCCAAACTTTGCCCCCCCCCCCAGAATATGAACCTTATACAATCTCAAGAAAGAGACTCCTGTGCATGTGGTCCGCTGACCTTCTTTTAGACCTTAAGAGGGGTGAGACTGAACGACTGCTACTTGTGACCACCAGACTTTCATGCCTTACCCTTTCCCATGTACGGCTGCCCTGTACACTATCGACTTTTGGTCTGGTGGCCGTGGGCGCCTCTCCGGGATATAGAGGAGAGAGAGGAGCAGAGCAGTTCTCTCTCCACTTTTACATCATCGTTTGATAATGCACTAGCGTGATGGTTCCGGGGGAGGTTCTTGCCGCCGTCGGCAGCTTAATGAAGCTGCCCTCAGAGTTCTGGTTCGTATATCTATTTAAGATCTTAGATAACTCTTTTTCCATTAAGGAAAAAGTAGGGAGGGTCCCTCAGCCAGTTAGAATCCTCTTTGAAGTTCGTAGCCTTTTTTTCTTTTTGGCTGCGAACGAAAGAGAGTGAATCAACGAAAGCTGAGTCATTTACTCCGGCCAGATCTTCTCAGCTGTTTTTTTTTCAGCTCTAGGCGAGTTACTTCCCCCCCCAGAACAAGCCTTTGTAATTAACCCATTTAAGATTAATCCGGGCAGTGAACATACCTGTGAATTTTTCCTTTTTCTCTATTTAAAATACCAGCTTCAATTTTATAAAAGACTCCTTTTGTTTAACCTTTTTTTTTTCTTAAAAAAAAATGGCGATTTTGTAACTTCCGCATTTGCTATAACGATATATCTTCAACTTCCTGGACAGACTTAAGGGATTACAAACTAATTAGCCCTGTTCCCTCGAAGATTTCTTTTTATTGATTGCCAGGGGTTTGTTGAAACTACCTTATCTCAAATTAACGTGAGCAGAGACTCTGTTTGCTTCCCTTTTTATCATGGCACCGAAATCGAAACCCAGACGCTCATCTCAGGCATTTGTTACAAAGCCGCTGTCCTTGCCTTCTACGCCCTCTACTGGAGATTTGCTAACGAAAGAATTTCTTTTTGAAATCCTTAAAGAGTTCAGAGAGGAAATGCAAAAATTTATTTCAGACTTTTATGACAGACTTGATGCCAAGATTGCTCAAACAAAGGAGGATATGATCGAGGTTATGAATGTTATGACAGATTATATTGCTGGAATGGAGGATAAATTGGAACTTTTGGAAGAAGCTAATTCCAACCTGACATCTAAAATTGAAATATTACAACAGGAAATCCAAATTGCGCAAAAACAACTTGTCATGATAAATTATAAGAAGACTGAGTCTGCAATAAGAGTTAGGGGATTGCGTGAAAATGAGCAGGAGAATTTGAAACAGACCTTTTTTGAGGCTTTTAGTCGCTCGGTGGGAAGTCCGGGACTTAACTTTGATTGGCAGATTCAAAAAATCTATCGCCATAATTCGTACGTAGCAAAACAGCGACAACTTCCGAGGGACATAATTATATATTTTGCCACAAGAGAATCCAGAAACGCGATAATACAGGAGTTCTACAATAATAGGCTGCGAATTGATGGACAGGACTTGATTGTTTTCAAAGAAATACCACCTCAAATATTAAGAGCCAGAAGAGACTATGCCTTCTTAACTAAGGAACTCAGAAACTCTCAGATACAATACAGATGGGAAGTGCCGTTTGGTATTACTGTTACATTTGATAACCAAAAACATTGCCTCAACTCTGTTTGGGAAGCCCGAGATTTCTATTACAATATTCTGAAGGCGGGACTTCCTGAATTACCCGGACATGGAGAAAGACAAGGAGAAGGAGAAGAGAAACAGCGGAACACGTGGCTACAAGGCGAGAGGCATTGCTTTCCCCCTCCGGAAGGGCAGAAGAGTAGAGAATAAAGACTTAGTTATGCTTCTAAAACATTTGCTTAATTTTTAATCTGAATAATACTTTGTGATTTCTGTCTTGGGTAAAACGGTATAGCTGCATACTGACGAAGAGACATTGAGACTGAAAGAGACTGAAAGAAGTGGCGATGATTTTGGAATATATATTGTATGGGATTTAAACAGGACTCGATGGATAACTTTGAATTTCTACTTAATTGTTCATGATTTATTTTTTAGGGTGAGGAGAGCGGAGATCGTGATCTTCTTGGATTGTGGTTCGGGTTGAATGGAGCTGAGAAGTGTGGGGTAGATGGGAGGGTAGTGAAGGTTTAAGTAGAGTTTATTTTGAGACAGAAAGTAAGCTGATCTTTGTATAAATTGTTATTTGAATATAATGTTTGGAAAGATATACCTATAGAGTCTGCAGGAAGGTGAAGCAAATATAAGAGGAGTACGGATGAAAATAAAATATATATATGGACACGGGTAAAGGCAGGATGGGAGGAGTTGGAAAAGGAAACCGAGAGAAGTATTTGAATGTTTAAATGGTTTAATAGAGAAGGAGGTAAAAGAGATAAATCAAAGGTTTGGATATTTAGATAAAGAGATAAGGCCGCTGGAATTCCATTTAATTAACTTACTTGGTTTCAATATAGTTTGAAATCCTGCAAGTAATAAAATAACTGAAATTAGGAATGAGGTACATTGTTTAAGATTTAAAAATGATGGGAAGCTGAGTTTAATGTAGAGAATTTGTTGATTTTTCCCGTTTTTCCTTTTTTGTGTGTGTGTGTGTGGTTTTTTTTCTTTTTTTACTATTTCCTTTTTTTTTTGTTTTTCATTTATCTTTTATCTTTTAATTCTAAAGTTATTTGATTTTAATATACTCCAGACTGTGCTTGATAAAAAGTTATGCCGGGTATGGGACCTGGGAAGCCGAAAGGGGGTTAGGGAGGGGGGTTTAGGGGGGGAGGGTGGAGGGTGGAAATACAGTCCCAATTTTCAGAACAATAAGAATGCACTTGTATACTGTTGCTCTCTTTTCTTTTTTTTCTTTTTTTCTTTTATTTTCTCTTTTTTCTTTTCATTTTTCTTAATTTTAGAGTAAAATATAAACTGAATAGATTAATGAATTGTAGAGATACACCAAAGTGAGGAGTAGAGGGAAAGAAGAGGGAGAAGTAAAGAGGGAGTGAGAGGGGAATGTAAGGAGGGTGAGATGGAGGGAAGGGGAGAAAGGAATGTTTGAAGGGGAAGGGAAGTAGAAGAGGGGAATGTTGGAGGGGAGAAATGAAAGTTGGAGGGGGAGAAGAAAGGGTGTATGGGGGATTGAAGTGCTATGTTGGTTTTCTATGGTGGAAGATGAGTTGAGTTGTGCTCATTGATTTTTTTTTTAAATGCACAGTATATAAGTGATTGTATAAATGCACAGTATATAAGTGATTGTATAAAATGAAAATGAAAATGAAATAAACAGTGTATGTATGATAATGCACTAGCGCAGTGCTCTGGACACTTTAACGTATGAGGAGTGTTTGAGGTGTGACTGTGATGTATGTATATACCCACTTTTATTATATAGTTGTATTTGTGTTTTTTAAATTGCTGTGGGGGAGTGTTTGTTTGGATGAGTGAGTACGTTTGAAAAGGCTGGGACTATAACCGGGTACCTCCTACACTGAGTGCTTTGCAGAAGTGTTAGGGGGGCCTGGTTTAACCCCCAGCCTTAGAATGCATGGTTCGAAGGGCTTGCCAGGGATGTCGTCAGCCCTGGGAGAGGGTGGGAGGCCTATGGACACAGGAGTGGGCCGGAGCATTACGGTCTTAACTGGGAGGGACAGATATGGCGGGGACTTTAGGGCGAGCCATTACCGGGGAAGGAGGGTTCGCTATGTTACAGAGATTCCTCCTTCCGGCCCTATCAGTCCCACTCCAAGGCCAGATGGCATGAGTAGTCAGGGCTCTGGTCTCAGGCTGTTGTTGCTAAATGCCAGGTCTGTGGTTCACAAGGCTCCCTTGTCCGGGACTTAATTTTAGATGAGGGGGCAGATCTGGCATGTATTACTGAAACCTGGCTGGGCCCAGAGGGAGGAGTCCCCTCACCGAGATGTGCCCAGAGGGTTTTCAGGTGCTTCACCAGCCGCGAACCCAGAGAAGGGGTGGGGGAGTGGCCATGGTTATCCGAGAGTCTCTAGTTCCTCGTAGGATCCCTGCTCCGGAGTTTGTCAGGTATGAGTCCTTGCTGGTGAGGTTGGACCCCGGGGGTCAAGTGGGCTTGCTTCTAACGTACCTGCCTCCCAATAGCGTTGCAGCAGCTCTCCCCTCGCTCCTCGAGTCAGTAGCCGAGCTGGCAGTTGAGTTCCCCAGGCTTATGGTGCTGGGGGATTTCAACTTGCCTTCACTCGGCGAGCACTCTGATGGGGCGCAGGAGTTCATGGCTTCCATGACAGCCATGGGCTTGACCCAAGTAATTCGGGATCCGACTCACTTGGCAGGTCGCACACTTGACCTCGTATTCCTCTTGGAGCAGTGGAGTTGCGATCTTGGTCTGAGGGGTATTGAGATCTTGCCCCTGTCATGGTTGGACCACTGCCTACTGCGGCTTGACTTTCGGAGGCCGATCCTCCACTGTAGGAAGGAGGAACCGATTAGGTGGTTCCACCCCAGGCGCCTTATGGACCCTATGGGCTTTCAGACGGCGCTTGGTGTTATACCTGATACTCTCGCCCACGATTCGGTTGGGACTCTGGTCGCTGCTTGGAACTCAGTGGCGACAGGAGCCCTTAACAGGATTGCGCCTTTACGGCCGATCCGAGGCAGTGGATCCAGGAGGGCTCCTTGGTTTACTGAGTAACTCCGGGAGATGAAGCGCCAAAAGAGATGCCTAGAGCGCCGCTGGAGATCCAGTAAGTCCAAGTCAGACCGAGCACTGTTAAAATCCTGCATCAGAGCCTACCTCCGGGCAATTCGGACGTCAAAAAAACTCACATTGCCGCTCTGATAGCTTCCGCTGAGTCACGCCAAGCTGTCTTGTTTAGGATAGCCCGTTCCCTCCTTAAAGGGAGGGATGCGGGCACTCTTTACAAGGTAAGGCTGAGGAGTACGTCCAATTCCTCGCGGATAAAGTGGCTCAGCTTCGGGCAAACCTGGACTCCAATTGCGCAGAGCCAGCCGAGGTACCGGGGGCGGGTCTTGAGCATCATCGTTGGATTGATTTCCAGTCTGTTACCCCTGAGGAAGTGGACAAGGCCATCGGAGCATTGAGTGCCTCCACATGTGTACTGGACCCGTGTCCCTCCTGGCTGGTCGCGAACAGCAGGGAGGTGACACGGGGCTGGATCCAGGTGATAGTGACCGCGTCTCTCCGGGAAGAGTCCTTTCCCCCCCTTTAAAGGAGGCAGTGGTGAAACCCCTACTGAAGAGACCGTCCCTGGATCCAGCCATTTTAAATAACTACCGTCCAGTCTCCAACCTCCCCTTTGTTGGGAAGGTTGTTGAGAAAGTGGTGGCCTCCCAGCTCCGGCGGTCCTTGGAAGAAGCCGATTATCTAGACGCCTTCCAATCTGGTTTCAGGCCTGGCTACAGCACGGAAACTGCTTTGGTCACACTGATCGATGATCTCTGGAGAGCCAGAGACGGGGGCCAGGCCTCCGTTCTGGTCCTCCTGGACCTCTCAGTGGCCTTCGATACCATCGACCATGGTATCCTTCTGCGGCGGTTGCGAGAGGTGGGGGTGGGAGGCACCGTTTTTCGGTGGTTCTCCTCCTACCTCTTGGGCAGGTCGCAGTCGGTGTTGGTTGGAGGACAGAGGTCATCCCCTAGGCCCCTTAATTATGGGGTGCCGCAGGGGTCAGTCCTGTCCCCCCTCCTGTTTAACATTTACATGAAGCCGCTGGGAGAGATCATCCGACGGCACGGGATAAAATACCACCAGTATGCGGACGATACCCAATTGTATCTGTCCGCCCTGTGCCAGCTCAGTGAAGCAGTTGACGTGATGTGTCAGTGCCTGGAGGATGTGAGGGTCTGGATGGGGGTTAACAAGCTAGCTCTCAATCCTGACAAGACCGAGTGGCTTGTGTTTTTTCCTCCCACGAATTGGCAAGGTATTCCATCTCTCAGGCTGGGGGGTGAAATTATACGCCCCTCAGACAGGGTTCGCAATTTGGGAGTCCTCCTGGACCCACAGCTGACTTTAGATCACCATTTGTCAGCTGTGACCAGGGGGGCGTTTGCCCAGGTTTGCCTGGTGCACCAATTGCGCCCCTACCTGAACCGGGAGGATCTTACAACAGTCACTCATGCCCTCGTGACCTCAAGACTGGACTACTGCAATGCGCTCTACATGGGGCAGCCCTTGAAGAGTGTTCGGAGACTTCAGCTGGTCCAGAATGCAGCCGCCGAATGATTGTGGGTGCGCCTCGGTACACCCACGTTACATCTATCCTCCGCGAGCTGCACTGGCTGCCTATTGGTCTCCGGATACGCTTCAAGGTGCTAGTCATCACTTATAAAGCCCTACATGGTATTGGACCTGGGTACTTGAGAGACCGCCTCCTGCCAATTGCCTCCCATAGACCCATCAGATCCCACAGATTAGGCCTCCTCTGAATTCCATCTGCCGGCCAATGTCGGCTGTCGACCACCCGGAGGAGGGCCTTCTCTGTGGCTGCTCTGGCCCTTTGGAACGAGCTCCCCGTGGAGATTCGGACCCTCACCACCCTTCAGGCCTTCCAGACAGCCATTAAGACCTGGCTGTCCCAGCAAGTCTGGGGTTGAGTTCCCCCCCCCTTACTCGAACTGTTGTGCTTGTTGTGTTTTTTAAATTGTTGTATCACTGTCTTGTTTGTCTTACTTTTCTGTATTTGTTCCCCTCCCCTTGATTTTTTGTTCAGCCGCCCTGAATCCCTTCGGGGAATAGGGCGGCCTACAAATCGAATAAATACCAATACCAAATACCAATGTCAGGAACAGAATGAATATGCTGTATGAAAAGTCTCATAGCTCCCAACAAAATAAGGGAAAATGAACTTTAAAAGGTGAAAACTGCATGGAAAATAATTGTTAAGGGTGGTTGGTTTTTAAAAAAAACCAGAATCAGAATTGGCAACTTGGTCATTAAGCAAAGTAGTTGCTAAGTGAAACAGTGACTGTGCTTATGATCTTACTTTAGCTTTTTCTGTGAAGATTGTAAATGCAAGGACTGGTTGCAAAGTTTCCTTTTCATCACTAGTATAATTGTAAACAATCACAATATGAAATGGTTAAGATTACCTGTAAGAGTGCTATATATGTGTGCAGTTAATTGATGGAAATTAGGGGAAAGGATATTTGTTGAAGGAATGAAGTGAAACAGTCTGTGGATGAAAAACCTGGCTACTGAGATGTATTCAAGAAATCAAGAGCGTAATAAGTTATAGTTTTCAGTAAGTTATATGAACTATGCCATTGTATAAATAGAAATCCCGTTTATTCTTTAATCCATTGGTAGTGAAATGGTATCTTTTAGCTGAACCTTTCTGCAATAAGACTGATCTTTGTAATCCTTTTTATCTTAGTTAATGACAATGAGTTAGTGACAAAGGAGTGATATGGTATTAAACTCCCCATTATTTTTTACACTTTTTGTTGGCTGTTCCTAATATATGCAATATATTTCATTATTTACTATATAACTTGTTGGGCTTTTGGATGCTGGAAACACTTCTAAGTGCAAAAAACAAGAATTAAATTTGGAAGACCTGGTAATCAGACAGGAGAAAATATCTAAGAGGAGAAAAATGAGTTTAGGGCATGCCCACCTAAACAATTCTTTCTTTCTGGCCATAATAACTATTCTATGAACATGTTTTGAGGTTGTTTTTATTTCTACCATATGGGTCCCCAACTTGAGGCTGTGTTCTGCCTCTGAATTGCTTTTCTGTGCCTACTTGCTCTTTCTCCAACCAGTGCTCTAGAACCAGTGTTAAAATTTGCCACTTCCTTTACCCCTAAATAATTTCTACCAATTTATCCATCTAAAAGTTCAGCAACCTGTTCTTCTCTTACATTAATTTCTTTAATGTTTAGAGTTTAGAGTTTTATTTCATTTGTATGCCGCCCTTTTCCCTAAGGGGACTCAGGGCGGCTCACAACTCAAAAAGGGAAGGGGGGGATACAAACAATTTAACAAGAACACAAAACTATACATAGTTAAAAAGCACAACAATCATACCATTCGAAATAGGGGCAGCGAATCTTTAGCCCCAGGCCTGTCGGAATAGCCAGGTTTTAAGGGCTTTGCGGAAGGCCTGGAGGGTGGTGAGGGTACGAATCTCCATGGGGAGTTCGTTCCAGAGGGTCGGAGCAGCCACAGAGAAGGCTCTCCTCCGGGTAGTCGCCAGTTGACACTGGCTGGCGGATGGAATTCGGAGGAGGCCTAGTCTGTGGGATCTAATTGGTCTAGTGGAGGTAATTGGCAGTAGGTGGTCTCTCAAGTACCCAAGTCCAATACCATGAAGGGCTTTATAAGTGACGACTAGCACCTTGAAGCGTATCCGGAGACCAATAGGCAGCCAGTGCAGCTCGCGGAGGATAGGTGTTACGTGGGTGAACCAAGCTGTTTGCTACAGTACGGCAATGAAATTATTTCTGCTCGTTTCCTGGCTCAAAGATGCTTTCTATGTTCAATAGGCAACTATTTTTCTTCCTTGAGGAGAAAGACGAAAATGTTTTGCTTCTCACCCAAGAAGCTTCATCGGTTGGGAGGGATGGAAGGATAGGTACTGACAGTTGAGACTAAATAGTGAGAGATGGAAGGATAGGTCCTGAAAGAATGGTGGTGGGGTGATGGAAGGATTTCTTTGCAGTCATCTGGTCATTAGCACCCTCTCTGAGAGTTCTTGAGGTCACTTTGTGTGTGGGGGTTATCTGTGCCCTCAGGGTCATCTGAACCACAGTGCCAATGGGGGTGGAATCTTCTTGGAACTGCGGTAAGGATTGCATTGTAAACTGGAGATAGGTAGTGTCTTAGCCCTCCCCCTCTGTGTTCCCCCTTGCGACTTGCGTTCTTGTGTCTGTAGATGCCCTGAAATATCTTCCACCTGGATTATTGAAGACAGAAAGTGGAGGAAGGGAATGAACCCTAGCAAGCCAACATACGAAAAACAGGTTACAGGTCTGCCATCTTTCTTCTTTTCCCTTCCCAAGAGTATGGTATTAGCTGTTCATTGCTTTGAAGGATGAGAGAAAAAGAGCAGCACTGAAAAGAGCTTCCAGCTGAACTTCTAAATAAACTGAACTTCCCTGTTTATTAAATTAAGATCAAGTTAATATAAAAAGAGTGCAATTGCTTGCCTTTTATTAACACATCTGATCCTTGTAAGAACCCTGATATAGATAAGAAGCAAAGAGACCGTGACTATTCCCAATGAAATAAAATATAGGAGCAGTAGTTGGAAACCCAGGACCACCGACAGCAATGCAGGCCTTTGCAAAATACCTCAAACAAGACGGAACAAAAGTCTTCATTTGGAAGCAGCCATCATTCCAAGAAATGATATTGCTGAGTCAGGGTTTCAAAACAGGCCTCCGTACTCTGAAGATCAGTGTCTGATTTGTAAATAATCCACAACTGCTTGGTTTCACAGAATGTGCTAAGTTTCCAAGTCAGAGTGACCAAAACATAGTCATTTTTGAGAAAGCCATAATGTGATTGCTTGTTTGATTTAGTGTGTGAGGTCACTCAGTCAGTTTCCTTGCTCTTTGCTGAAGTACTGAGTTCACCTGGAGGATCTATGATCTCTCCCAACTTGTAAGCACCAAGGGATCTTCTACCATCAGCCAGATCATAGCACACCCTTATTATTCTGGATTTAACAGAATAACAAGAGTTGGATGGGACCTTGGAAGTCTTCTTGTCCAATCCCCTGCACAAGTAGGAAACACCACACCATTCTGGACAAATGGTTGTCCAATCATTTCTTTAAAATACCCCATGACGGAGCATCCATATAACTTCTGAACATAAGCCATTCCACTGGTTATTTGTTCTATCAGAAAATTTCTCCTTGATTCTAGGTTGCTTCTCTCCTTGATTAGTTTCCATCCATTGCTTTTTGTTCTGCCTTTAGGTGCTTTGGAAAATACAGAAGATTGACCCCCCCCCCTCTTCTATATGGCATTGGAACACTGCTATTCTGCCGCCCTGAGTTTTTGTTTGGTGTTGATATTGTTTGTTTGGTGCTGATACTGCAACGGTGAGGTTGGAGAAGCCAATCCCTTTCTCCTAAATAGTCTTGCCCATCTGCCTGCCCACTTTGTTTCCTTTCCTGCAGAGGTGGATTGTGGGATCACTGGCTATTCTGAGAAATGGCTGAGGTGCCTGGAAAGACCTTTCTAATATTTGCAGATTTCCAGCCCAATGAAATGAAAAGCTGAATTTTCCAGCTTTTGCCAAATTCCCCCCCCCCCCCCCCAAATTTGAAGATTCTGTAACGGTAAATGGAGTGGCTTGAGACTCAATTATGACCATGGATAATAGCCCACAGTTCACTGTGTGGGTGATGACAGAATCCAGTTTAGCAGCTACTCACATGCATGAATTGTTTTATGATCTGCCTGTCTTATCTCTGAATTTGGCTGAGACTGAGTAAACAGTAAAAGCTTTCAAATTAATAAGTTACAGAAACCAGGTCTCCTGCAACAAAACCGTATGAGGCTGGGCCTAATGGTTTCCAAAATAATTCTCTCAAGCTTTCCATATTCAAGTGGCTATATTCCATGACAGAATCAATGATCCTTTTAACACTCTTTTTTTTTGTCCACGTAATGCTTGTCTTTATGATTCCTTTAAAGCCTTTCATTTAAAGTTTCTTTTAGAATATTTTCTGGAGTCAAATTCAGCGTTTGCGAGAGGAGGAGTGGGAAACAGAAGGGAGAAGAAAGATGGGAAGAGAGGGATAGGAAAGAGGGTAAGGGGGGAAGATGAGGAGGATAAGGAGGAGTGGATTGTAGAGAGAGGAGCAGTAGAAAGGAAGGGGAAGTAGAGTAGGAAAGGATGATGGAGGGAAGATAGAAAGTTGGAGAATGGTAGAAGAAAGAGGTGTATGGAGAGCAGAAGAGCTATAATGGGTTTTTATTTTTCTGGGCATTGTTGACAAGAGGAACTGATGTAATTATTATTTAATACTATATGATACGGGCTATGTATAGTACCGTATATACTCGAGTATAAGCCGAGTTTTTCAGCCCACTTTTTGGGCTGAAAAAAGCCGGCTCGGCTTATACTCGAGTCTACAACTGGATCCGGCAGTGCTGTTGCCTGTTGGAGGAGGAGGGGATTCCTTCCTGCGAGACCCCGTCCAGAAAAATGCGGGGAGCGGCATTTGTGGGAACTCCGGCCGCTGCCCACCCGTGGGGAGAGAGGGAAGAGCCCCGAGCGAGCCGCCTCGGTTTGGCAACCAAACCCATCCAGCCTTTTACCTCCCGTCCCCCCGCCCGCCCGCTCACAGCCCCCTCCCCGGGCTGGCGCCAACTCCTCCCCGTGCCCGGCCTCCAGCCGAGGCAAGTCGGTGTCTCTTTAAGCTAGAGAGAGGAGGGGAGGGAAGGCAGGGACCAGCCGGCTGACAATGGGCCGGAGCGGCTGAGTTGGAGCAAATTCTGCGGCGGAGGCGGCGTCCCAGCTCCAGCGGCTCCGAGGCGAGCGGCTTGGCCCTTCCGCTGGGCGCTCGGAGATGAAGGCGCGCTGGCGCTGAGTTGAGCGGCGAGCTTGCCGAGCGCGCAGCTCCGGGAAGCCCCCCTTCTCCTCCCTGCTGGAAGCCGAGCGAGCCCCGCCGCCCACGGACTCCCGCGGCCGCCCCAGGGCTCCGGGAGGCAGGACCCGGAGGCAGCCCAGCCCTGCCGCCGCCCCGCGCCCTCCACCCGCTGCGCGAGAGGGGACCCCGCTTTCCCCTTGCCGGATGCGTCCCTGGCGGAGCTGAGCCATGCGGCGGAGGCTCCCGCTCTGGTTCCAGAGCTTGCTGTGCCTCTGGCCGGTCCTGGTGGGACCCGCGGCAGGTAAGAGGCGCCGTCGAGCGCCTCGTACAATGATTTATGTATGAGGTTTAAGTGACTGAGACACACTCCTGGCTACGCAGCAATGTTATTTCTGACTTAGTATACTATGAAATCCCCCAAATCCTCCCCACTCCAGGGGAAGGATACTATGAAATCCCCCAAATCCTCCCCACTCCAGGGGTAGGATACTATGAAATCCCCCAAATCCTCCCCACTCCAGGGGAAGGATACTATGAAATCCCCCAAATCCTCCCCACTCCAGGGGTAGGATACTATGAAATCCCCCAAATCCTCCCCACTCCAGGGGTAGGATACTATGAAATCCCCCAAATCCTCCCCACTCCAGGGGTAGGATACTATGAAATCCCCCAAATCCTCCCCACTCCAGGGGTAGGATACTATGAAATCCCCCAAATCCTCCCCACTCCAGGGGTAGGATACTATGAAATCCCCCAAATCCTCCCCACTCCAGGGGAAGGATACTATGAAATCCCCCAAATCCTCCCCACTCCAGGGGAAGGATACTATGAAATCCACATTTCCTCCCCACTCCAGGGGAAGGATACTATGAAATCCCCCAAATCCTCCCCACTCCAGGGATAGGATACTATGAAAGCCACATTCCCTCCCCACTACAGGGGTAGGATACTGCAAAATCCCCAATTCCTCCCCACTCCAGGGGAAGGATACTATGAAAGCCACATTCCCTCCCCACTCCAGGGGAGGAAATAAATATTCAAAAACATTATTGGTATCTATTTTTATTTTTGAAATTTACCGGTAGCTGCTGCATTTCCCACCCTAGGCTTATACTCAAGTCAATAACTTTTCCAGCTTTTTGGGGTAAAATTAGGTGCCTCGGCTTATATTCGGGTCGGCTTATACTCGAGTATATACGGTATACATGTGAGTGTATGTTACAAAAATGGAAATAAAAAATATTTTTTTAAAAAATCAGCGTTTGCTATAGGTAGTCCTCAATTTATGACCACAATTAACCCCAAAATTTCTGTGCAAAGTGAGATATTTGTTAAGTGAATTTTGCCCCATTTTATGATCTCTCTCGCCACAGTTGTTAAGTGATTCATTGTACGTGTTCAGTTAGTGACATGGTTGTTGAATGAATCAGGCTTCCCCATTGACTTTGCTTGACAGGTCACAAAAGGTAATCACATGATCCGAGGACAATGCAACCGACATAAATGCAAGTCAGTTGCCAAACATCTGAATTTTGATCATGTGACCATGGGGATGCTGCAACGGTTGTGTGCAAAAAAGTCAGAAGTCATTTTTTTCAGTGCTATTGTTACTTTGAACAGTCACTAAATAAACTATTGTAAGTCAAGGATTACCTGAGCTCATTCTGCAGTCTAACAGAATAACGAAATTTCTTCTTTTCCCTGTGGTAAGATGGGAAGCCAATAAATTTGATAAATAAATAAAAACACATGATACTTTCAGTACTCCATCTTGGCTATGTGTATACGCTGTTCCCTATATATTTCCTTAGAGCCATTTTGCTAAACAGGGATTCCAATAAGTGGTAGAATCTGCAGGCCTGTTTGTAATAAAATATTGATTGATTGATTGATATTTCATATTTCTAAACTCCTCATTTCCCTCAAAGAGGGACTTATTGTTGGTAAAATCTTGCAGGCTCCGAGAGTTGCTCCTGGGCAACCTTTCGGAGGCTACTTCACCATATTCTATTTTAAGAAAAATAGAATTGATGATGACGGCCTTAACTATACATTCTTTATGCACATATTTCAAGGAAGCATCATTAATGTTTACCTAAGTTTGCTAGTAGGGAGGGTAAATGTTCCGCCTTGATAAATTATATCAGCAACCCTGTTGAAAGGATCTATATTACCTTATGGTCTATCTTCACCACTATGTAAATCCATCATATCAATGTCCACCTCATGGAGGCCTGAAAAATTCTGAAGAATCTTGTTATTGGGTAGGAATTGATTAGTCTTAGCAACTGTGAGGATAAAGAAAGGAGTGAATGAAACCCTTAAGGAACTGTAAGAAACTCAGTATATCAATTTGTATTAGGTTGTTAAACCCAAAACACTGTATATTAGAAATATTTGCCTGCAGCATTTAAATGTCACTTTAGTTTGTAGAACAGCCTGTGTTATTAAGGATCATGTCCATTTCCCTCTGTTTCCTTTGATATAGCTCTAGATGGCCAAAATTTGTTTTATAATTTATTTCTAATAATGCTACAAAACACTGATTTTTAAACCAACGAAGGTCATGCATAACATGCATCCACTTTTTGTACTGTATCTTGTCACCTGGTGTTACTGTACAAAAAGACCGTTGGCTTACCTGAACAGTCGTTCTCGGGGCACTGTGAGGAGAGTCCAAGCATGGGTTAACACAGCCTATCTGCCCTTGGACTGAGTGATGTTTTTCTGTTGACCACGCCTCCCTTTGCCTCTGCATGCTCAGTTTGAAAACAAAGGAGACAGTCCTGTAATCAGTTACAGTCAATACAGTCACATTGTGTAAGAAAAAAACACCCCGGGCGGGTTTGGATTCTCCTCGCAGTGCCCCGAGAATGACCATTCAGGTAAGCCAACAGTCTTTCTCCAGTGCACTGCTCGGAGAGTCCAAGCGTGGGACAAGCCCAAGCTATTGAGTCCCAGGGTGGGAGATCACCGGAGCCTCTGGAACTTCAGCTATTCTTTGTAATACTCTTCTCCCAAAGGAGGCTTCGGCTGAGGCAAAGGTGTCAATTTTATAGTTTTTAATGAAAGCCGTAGAGGAGGCCCACGTGGCCGCTCTGCAAATGTCAAGAATAGAAGCCTGGGTCGCCCAGGCTGCAGAAGCTGCTGCGCTCCTAGTAGAGTGTGCGATGACCTGGCACGGAGCCGTCTTGCCCTGGTGCTCATACCCCAGCTTTATGCAAGCATGCAGCCAACGACCCACTGTGTATGAAGAGACCTTGTGGCCAAGGGACGCAGGGAGGAAGGAGACAAAGAACGCCTCTGAACGGCGGAAGTCTTTTGTTCTCTTTACATACGTGCGCACGGCGTGTCTCACGTCCAACTTATGCCATTCACGCTCCTTAGAGTGAGAAGGACGGGGGCAGAAGTTGGGCAAAATAATCTCTTGAGTCCTGTAAAACAGAGAGTTAATTTTCGGGGTAAAGGATGGATCAGGTCTCAGAATTACTCTGTCTGGGTGAACTACGCACAAATCCTCCCTGACAGAAAGAGCTGCCAGTTCGGATACCCTGCGTGCTGACATAATAGCCACCAAAAAGGCTGTTTTGATGGTTAGGTGGCGTAGACTGGTCGTGCGCAAAGGTTCAAATGGAGCTTTCTTCAGAGCCTTAAGCACGAATGGAAGGTCCCATGACGGATACCGGTGAACAGCTGGAGGGCTGATGTTCGCAGCTCCCTTAAGAAAACTCTTGATCTGAGGATGTTGACTCAGAGAATGAGAGGATCACCTGGCCAGGATAGTGGACAGCGCTGCAACCTGACATCTAAGGGTGCTAACAGCGAGGCCTTTATCTAGACCAGTGTTTCTCAACCTTGACAACTTGAAGATGTCCGGACTTCAACTCCCAGAATTCCCCAGCCAGCGAATGCTGGCTGGGGAATTCTGGGAGTTGAAGTCCGGACATCTTCAAGTTGCCAAGGTTGAGAAACAGTGATCTAGACCCTCCTGCAAGAAATCTAGGGTCTGAGGAATCGAGGCTGAAGAGTCTTCTATGTCTCTAGCCTTGCACCACTGAGAGAATGCAGGTGGCATCATAGATTCTAGTAGTAGAAGGTCTCCTGGACGCTTGTATAGTTCGAATTCTCTGGTCAGAGAATTTCTGTCTCCTCAGGAGTTCCCCCTCAAGTCCAGACGGCTAGTTGTAGCCACTGGGGCTCCGGATGACTGACGGCCCCCTGGCTGAGGGAGATTTGGTCCTGTGGGATTCACCACGGTCTCTGAACTGAGAGACTGACTAGGTCTGTGTACCAGGGCCTCTGGGCCAAAATGGAGCCACCAGGATGAGGTCTGCCCTTTCGGCCAGGAGCTTGTTCACCACCTGAGGTATAAGAAGAAGAGGAGGGAACGCATACAATAGTCCCTGAGGCCACTCGGACCACAGTGCGTTTGTCCCCTCCACCAGGGGCGAGCGGTAGTGACTGACAAAGCATGGGAGCTGTGTGTTGGTGTGTGTGGCAAACAGGTCTACTTGCGGTTTGCCGAATCTCCTCACGATCTGCTGGAACAGGTCCGGGTGCAAGCGCACTCCGAGTGGTCGATGCGTTGGCGGCTCAGCCAGTCTGCTTCCCTGTTGCTGGTGCCGGAGATGTGATCTGCACTGAGAGAAGCCAGATGATGTTCCGCCCACCTGCCCAGAGCTTCTGCCTCGAGCATGAGAGCCTTCGATCGAGTGCCCCCCTGCCTGTTTATATGGGCTTTGGTCACCACATTGTCTGTCATTAACAGCACGTGAGCCCCTTTTACGAGAGTAGAGAACCTTCGCAGTGCGAGTCGGGCTGCGCTCAGTTCCAGCCAGTTGATGCTGTGGGCAGCCTCCCTCTGAGTCCACTGGCCTTGGGCAAGGTGACCCTGACAATGGGCACCCCACCCCAGGAGACTGGCGTCCGTGGTGACAACTAGTCTTTCTGGCTCTTTGAACAAGCAGCCCTTCTTGACTCCTTTGGATCTCCACCAGGCCAGAGATCGGATCACCTTCTGTGGGAGCCGAACGCGCCTGTGGGAGTTGCTGATCTTTGCCCTCTGCATTGGCAGCAGAAACCACTGTAGCTCCCTGGCATGGAGACGAGCCCAGGGAACCACTTTCAGGCACGATATCATTATTCCCAGGAGCTGAGACAGCTGGATGATTGGTACTGACCTGGCAAGGCTGCAGTGCTTCACTCTGCGTCTCAGGTTGGACAGCCGGTCTGGAGAAAGAAATACCTGGCAGGAGGTGGAGTTGATGACTGCACACAGGTGTAGTATACAGGTGGATGGCTGCAACTGGCTCTTCTCCATGTTGACAGAGAAGCCATGTTGTTGCAGAGTCTGCACAGTTAGAGTGACATCGCGGTGTGCCTGCTCGGTGGTGAGAGAATGAATAATTATATCGTCCAAATAACATTCCAGACGAACCGGATGGCTGTGGAGGTGAGCCGCTAACACTGCCAGTATTTTGGTAAATGTTCTGGGCGCAGATGATAGCCCGAAGGGAAGCACCTTGTATTGATAGTGCTTCCCTTCCGAACAGAACCTCAGGAACCACCTGTGGGCTGCATGGATGGGGACATGCAGGTAGGCCTCTTTGAAATCTATTGAGGTCAATAGGTCCCCCTCCCTCACACAGTCCAGGATGGAGTGGAGTGACTGCATCTTGAACCTCTTGTAAGCCCAGTGACGTGCGGTGACGGTTACCGTTGGTGAGGCAAGACTGCAGCAGCGGCGAGAAGCAACGTCCCCGGTACTGTGTTTGACAGGCGTCTCGCATTTATGGCAGACATAAACGTGAGACGCCTGTCGGACACAGTGGCGGGGGTGTTGCTTCTCACCACCGTCGCGCTCCACTGCCTTGCCCCCCCCGCCTCCTCCGACAAACAATCCTGATGCCCCGGCCTGCAGCCAGCCCAGCACCGAGCCTGGACTCACTGCTCTTCTCCTCCTCCTCCTCGTCCCCGCTCGGTGCTGGGCTGGCTGCAGGCCGGGGCATCAGGATTGTTTGTCGGAGGAGGCGGGGGCGGGGGCAAGGCAGTGGAGCGTGACGGCGGCGAGAAGCATCTCAGATGGAGCCAGGACACCCGGAAGACAAGCCGGCACTTAAAGGCATGCCGAAGTGCTGGCTTGTCTTCCGGGTGTCCCGGCTCCATCTGAGATGCTTCTCGCCACCGTCGCGGTCCACCACCTTGCCCCCGCCCCCACCTCCTCATACGGACAGTCACAATCCTGCTGCCCCAGCCTGCAGCCAGCCCGCCCAACCTGCTCCCTGCCTGGACTCACCGCTCTCCTCCTCCCCATTCGGTGCTGGGCTTTAAAGGGGTCTCCCCTCCCCAGCCAGCCAGCCCACCCAGCCAATTCCTCCCACCACCACCACTGTGTCCAACAGGCCAGGTGTCTCGCGTTTATGGCAGACATAAATGCGAGACGCCTGGCCTGTTGAAACACAGTGGCGAGAACGTCCCTGCTGCTTCCGTGCTCCGCCGCCTCGCCCCCCTGCCTCCTCCGACCCCACCGCTGTGAAGAAAGAAAAAAAAAAACACACACAAACCTCACAATAAATTTTTTTTAAAAATTAAATTACAAATTACAAATTAAATTACAATAAATTTGACCCCCCCTCCCTCCGTCTGATCCACCTTTTCCAGCTGTGGAAACTCTCTCAACTCTCCTCTTGTCCACCCAACGTAAGCGTGCTAACGTAAGTGTGCTCATAAGGCATGATTCGCTGCTCCCCGATCAGGAGGCGGGAGAATCAGTGCTTCTTTTGCATATGAAAGTTTTCGCTTGTTAACTCCTCCTTAACTTTTAAAAGGCGAACAATTCCTTAGGCAAAAGAGGCCCCGAGTTCTCTGGCCTCCTCCCATAGTTAACACTGAGAGCAGACACCAAGCCACTGTGACTTTGAATCTGGTAGCAACTACCCTGGCTTTAATTATTTAAAAAAAATTATTTAAAATTCTTCCTTTCCCTCAGGAGACTGGTGAGGCCCCGCCTCCCCTGCCTCTAGTGACTGCACGTCCCTCTGTAAGCCAGATGTTGATTCAGGCACTTGAGGTCCAAGATGGCCCTCCACCCCCCTGAGCTCTTCGGTACCAAGAAGAGGATAGAGTAGAAGCCCCTCCCCTGCTGATCCCTGGGGACTGGTTCTATCGCCTCTATCTGAAGGAGGTGGCGAATTTCTGCCCTCATGCGATCCCTCTTTTCGAGGTCCCTGGGAGTGGGGCAATGAAGGAACTTCCTCTGAGGGAAGGCTAGGAAGTCCAGGACAAGGCCCTTCTGAATGGTGTTGAGGACCCACTTGTCCGATGTTATCTCCTCTCACCTGTCGGCATACAGCCGCAGCTGACCCCCAATGGGAAGACCCCTGTGATCGTCACTTCCCTTTACGAAAGGGGTGGGAGTTGCCACTATTATTTCCACCTCCTCGGATTGGCTTCCGAAAGGAAGACTGAAAGTGATTAGCACGAGATCCGAAGGAGGATCTGTCCTGCTGTCTGTTCCCCACTGACTGGAAAGGTCTCTGGTAGGAGGAAGGTTGAGAAGATTGCCCAGAATCCTGATTCCTGAAAGGTCGCTTGCAAAAGGACCCTGACCCCTTACGTTCGCCCCTCTTAAGAGTCGCGGGAAGGATTTTACGTTTGTCTTTGGTCTCGGTGACAAACTTGTCCAGGGCATCTCCGAAGAAAAGGCCTCCCTTGAAGGGAGCCGATGCCAGTTTCCATTTGGTTTTCATTTTGGCTTGCCAATGCCGAGGCCACAGGAGACTGCGAGAAGTAATATTGGAGGCGAGGGCCCTTGATGCGAATTTCGCAGCTGTCAGAGAGGCATCCGCCGAGTACTCAACAGCAGTAATTATTTTAGTGAGCTCATGGCGTCATCTGGACTTCTTGGGGGGCGGCTTAGATCTGAGCTGCCGCAATCAAAATAAGGTAGCCCTGATAAAGAATGAGGCCGAGGTGGAGGCCTTAATGGCCCAGGCGGAAAGCATATGAGTTTTATGGCACGCCTTTTCCGACCTCTTGTCCTCCACCTTCAGTCCCTCTAGGAGCTCAGCCGGTAGGTTTGAGTTGGAAGTTAGAGACACTACCAGGGCGTCCACTTCTGGGAACTGCAGGATGTCCTCCATCTTCCCCTCCAGGGCATAGAGGGACCTGTCTCCCCCACTGGGGTTGGTCAGCATGTCTGGCTGTAGCCACTAGCACTGAACCACATCCATAAAGAGGTCAGGCACAGGGATGACCTCAGGAGCTGAGACTGTTTCTTTAAACAGCCCATGTTTGTGATCTTTGGATGTAGAAGCCTGTGCAGCCTCAGGTTTAGAAGTGGGACCTAGTTCCGTAGCCGTCATAGCTTTGTGCAGGATTGATTTAAATAATGACAGCTTGAAAAGGCCAGTGAAGGCCGGCTTGTCAGGGGGAAGATCTTCGTCTTGAGACAGAATGAACGCTTCCCCCGCCTCCTGCTCAGAGCTGGAAGAATCAGAATGAGAGGAACTGGATGAGCCAGAAGTGGAAGGAGGCTTTTTAGAAGTGGGAGGCTTGGGTTTACGCTTCTGCTTGGAAGCCTTGGGCTTGCGTGAACCCCTATGCTTGATTCCTTCAGCTATCCCTTGGGAAATGGCCAAGAATATCACCTCCCTCATCTCAGCTGAAAGAGCAGGACTTTTACCCTTCTTTGGGCATTGCTTGCTAGGCCTGCTTGGTCAGCTCTTCCAGAGCTGGACTTACCTTCTTCACGCAGGGAGTCCTGGATGGAATCATGTTCCCCCCCGATGGAAGAGCTAGGGGAGTCAGGGTAACCCCATGAAGCTTCTGGAGAGGGATCCCTGGACCCACATTCTTCCCCCGAAAGAAACTCACTGTACCCAGGGGATTGGGCCTCCCTACCAGGGGGGGAGATATCCCTGCTGTGATGGGTAGGGGTAGGTTCTGCCACCTGCTGGGGCCTAGACACCTCCCTGAGTTCCACAGTGGCTCTTGCAGTCCCTGGAGAAGGCCGATCACTAGAGCCCTTGTGCCCTTTGCCTTTTTTAGCTGAGGGATCCAGCTTGCTGCGCTTGCTGGAGGGCCCTGCTTGCTCCACTAAGGCCTCCCTGCATTCCTCCGCCATGCTCAGGACACCACGGGGCCTGGGATCTAGCTGATGCTGGGATGGGCTCACACGTTGGCCTCACGGCTCAAAGGACGCCTTGCAGACTCTTCGGAAGGGAAGGGCCGCCTGTTGGTCGGGTTCCTTCTCCCACTGTCCTCGGATCCCTGAGACTTAGCTTCTGTGAAGGAGAAGGCCAGCCGGCTCCCCGGATCAGGCCCGAGCCTCCCTGCGGCGGTCTGCAGTCGCTGAGGGCTGAAACAAAGCTCTCCTTAGGTCTCAGCCACTCTTTGCTCTCCCACGAGCAAATGAACTCCTCACCTCACAATCACGCTCTGGAGTGATTCAAAATGGCGACGGCTGCGCGTGCAGCCACCTCCCGCTCTTTTTGGCTGGCCTGAGAAAAGCGTGCGAAACAGCCAACCGTCGCTGTTGTTGCCGGGCAGAATGCAAACTGCCCGGGCCTGCTGCGAAAGTGCCTGCAAGGCCTCCCTGAGTAACAGTTGGGGCTGGGAGCTTGGCTGGTGACCTGCGAGTCTCCCACTGCCCCCATCGCTCGCCAGCGGCCGCTGGACAAGCGGCTGACAGTCCCCTGAGGCGCCTGCGACCAGCGGAGTCAGGGGAAGCCCGGATGGCATCTCAGCTGCAATCCAACATGCACATTAGCAAATAAATCATCCAAATAAAAAGGTATAACGGTGGTCCAAAGTGGGAAAATTCTCTAGCCCATCTGACCTTGGACTGGAGCACTCCCAAAACAGTCCCTACGGGCGGACTGAGTTTTCAAACTGAGTATGCAGAGGTAAAGGGAGGCGTGGTCAACAGAAAAACATCACTCAGTCCAAGGGCAGATAGGCTGGGTTAACCCATGCTTGGACTCTCCGAGCAGTGCACTGGAGAACTCTGAACTGTTCTACTATTCTGTAGCTTTTGTACCCCAAACAATTCTATCTTATTCCTTGGCAAAGATGTTTACTTTTTGGTCAATCTAGTACTCTCCAATACAAATGTCTAGCATATAATATCCCAAATAATTAGTGTTGTTAAGAGGTAAGCAGATAAGTGCCTAAAATAAGTAATTTTTAAACTACTCCGGTTTAGCCAAGTTTCAATTCTTCAAATAATTTATATATATTTTTTGCCTTGGGTGCCAAAAGCACGTGCGCACACTCACATGCCCACCCCATAATTTAATGCTTCCCATGTGTTGTGCCCCATGCGCATGTGCGCGTGACCCCCCCGCTTCCCCGTGCATGCATGCATGGCTTTTTTGGAGCCTGCGGAGGCTTTCTAGGAGCCTGGGAAAGCCTCTGAAGAGTGAAAAATGGCCAAAAATAGCTGACAGGGCAACATCTTGTGTGCCCTCAGAAATGGTACTGCGTGCTACCTGTGGGACGCGGGCCATAGTTAGTCATCATGGCTTTGGAGAATGTGACAGAAACCCTTGGTCATGGATCTGAACTAAGATTAGGAATACACCTAGAATCCTCATCCATTGATGAATCTAAATTATCAGCTGATCAGGATTTGTAGGTGTATTACTAATGGTTTCGTCTATTTCTGCTTCAGATATGGAGGGGAGTGATTCTTGCTTTGCTTCTTGAATAACTGAAATTATTTCCAAGAATCTTACATGATTTTTTGGGGGTCAAAATTTGATAAATGGGTAAATAAACCTGGATTATCAATATATCTGTATAACCTACAGATATATTTTTTAAAAAAATGCTTATTAAATCAACACTTTGATGCTTGGCACTGACTATCCTGTTTCTTGATTAAGAAAGGCAACCTACAATTTGTAATAGATTTGATACAACAAGAGTGGAATAAAGTTCAAGTATTAGGATTGCTGTGCAATAATTATCTCATCCCTTGGTCTTTTTTATTCTTATATATAGCCACTTTCAGCCCGCATTGCAAAGGCGCTTCAATACGCATAACCCCTTTGTAGCATCACATAAATATCAAACAAAAAACCAATGGAAAGCTTGTCACTTTAGAGTTTACATTCTATCTTCAGAAGCTTCATAAGTTAACTTTCAATAATCCATTGTGAATGGTCACACTTCAGTTGGAAAGTACTTAAATTGTTATGTCATTTCTAAACTCAGGTCTACTATTCCGGCTGTTTAACTGGAGACGACTGTAATTTCATTCTTAATTTTCAGATACCCGTATTTTTTGGCATATACAATGCACCTTTTTCACTCAAAAAAGAGGCTGAAAATCTGGGTGTGTCTTATATACTGAATACAGCATTTTTTGCCTCCCCAAACCCCACCCCCTTCACCAAAATGGCCTTGCATAGCATCTAGGAAGCTTTTAGAGTGCTCCTGGGGGTTGGGGAGGGCAGTAATGAGTGAATAACGAGCTGAAGTTTGCTCAGTTTTGCCCCTCCCCTGTAGGAGGCTTATAGGATAGCCTCCTAAAGGCCATTTGTGCCTCTTTTTTTTTTACAAAAAACAGGCCCGTTTTCAATGGCCCTTTTTGGGAGGTCTGCAGTTTTTTTTAATTTGCCTCTTCAAAATCTTGGTACTTTATCCTGGGCCCATAGCTTCTTGATTGGAAATTATTCTATGAAAGTGTGTAAAAATGCCTAAGATCCATCTACTTTGGTTTGCTTCAGTGTTTAATGCACAGCATTATATGTAATGATATCAGAACTTGTGTTTCCCTAAACCAGAAGCTGAAACATCCCTTCTATATTTGATGGCTAATTATTAAAAAATCTATTAACTTCATAATTAAGCAGTTCAGAGGAATACAGCCTACATACCTTATCCATAATGAAGGTTATTAAAAGATTAGACTCATGGTTTCAGCTGTTAATTGGCATAGCATTTATTTATACATATTTCCCTTGAGGGAAAGAAAATACATTAATTACCATCAGACTATATCTCTTAGGTTGACCTGAGCAAGTCAAATACATATAAAGGGCCAACTATGGAAACTTGCAGTTCTCTTGTGACTGTTGTGATGTAAAGAAGCTCATGCCCCTCTTTGCCTGCCTCTTTTTTTCTTTACTCAAAATGAATCCTCCTGAAATTTCATGCCTCAAAGAGACCAATGTATAAGAATTCATGTTCCAAAGCACTGTTCAGATCACAGAATTTAAATTGCATATTAATTTGCAGGTGAGGAAAACGGCCTTCATTTCCATGCTTTTTATGAAATGATTTTTCAAGCCAAATGACTTGATATATATTTGTATCTATTTCACAATTAAACCTGTATTTATAAACAGGGTGCTTGTCTGATAATGTACTGATTAAACAGATTTAGATACATTAGAAACTTATACATATACTATAGTAAGTTTGCAAACAAGCCAGCTGAAACCAACTCCAAGGCATTGGTCAACTACCTGTTGGGAACTGGGTTGTGCAAGTGAGTGAAGCTTCATCAGTGCATGGGTGGTATTACGTAGAATGCAAAACCATTTCCCTCCTGCTGATCTGTGGAAGTTTTTTTTCCTGCGGTGCCCAAAGGTTAGGGGGTTTCTGTTTTAAAAGATAGCTAATGTTGCGCTGAGAGTGGGATCAGACGATCACATTTCAGCAATAGCTGAAGAGTAAAATAATGGAAATATGATTACCAAACAGATGGAATATGGGAAACAGAAATGTCATTACCATGTCTTTGAAAATAATAGTGATAGGAAGGGAAAAAATTAAAATAGGGATAGAAATAAAAGGGGAAATATAGTATATGTATATCAATATATTAAGATATATGAAAGAGTAAGAGGAAAGTTTAGAACTGAAGGGTGATAGTAAAAGATATGGGCAAATAATATGAAATAATGAAAATGAAATGTAATAACTATGCTTGTTTGTACTGAAATGTATGATACCCAGTTATCACATTACTCATGCAGGGATATATATATAAACAATATAAAATAAAAAAGAATAACTCCATGAACTCAAAGCCCCCAAATCTGAAGGCTCACACTGCTTCCCAGGACTGCATTGCCAACTTTGACACACTCAGCCAGCTGAGCTCCTGAAAATAAATAAATAAAAAAAACAAGTGTCAAAATCCAGAATAATTAATGTGCTGTGAAGTAAATCTATATGCACCCCATATTATGTTGACTTTAATTCCCAGAAAGCAATGGCTACAGTGGTGGGGACTGACCAAGAAAGGTCGTAATGGTCCATCGTTCTTGCTACAATATGGTCTACATAGAAAGAAATGCTCCTTACTATTACTCATATGGCCAATACCAAAATATATATTAAACCCAAAGTAGAAGGGGATTTAATATATGATATAGCCTTAAGAGAAACGAAGTAGTCCATACACCGAGAAACCAAGAAACAGTCAACAGGGAACTATGTACATTTAGTGCTATCAAATCTGGGCTGCAAAATTTCACAAGCGCACTATAGCATCTTCAATTTCTCTTTGCATCCATGTCCCAGAGGTGCTTTTTCAAATGACAACTGGACTTCCTTTGTTTTTCCTTGAAGTTGTTTTCCTTCTCATTCAGGCAGCTTCTTCAGTTCTTGGACGAGAAGCAAAATGTCTTCAAGGAAAAACAAAAAAGTTGCCTTTTGAAAAAGCACTTTTGCGACACTAGACATTTTCCAGTCATGGATGTTTTCTGGATTTTTTTTCCAAATCAGATCTAATAGTCTCAATTAGGAGATGTTCAATAAGAAAGCAGATGAAGATTTGATGAATGAATAAAGGTGGTTCTTTGTCTGAGCTCTTTAATCCAGAAGACAGCAAGCAGCTATTCAAGATAACACAGATTTATATATTAAGTTTATCAATGGAACTCAAAGTAGTTTATATCATATACCCTTGATTACCTGACCTGCACAACAATTATCCTATAAAATTAGATTAAGATGAGCATAAGCGATAGTTCTAAACCATCTTGTGAGCTTTCAGAACTGAAGATGGACTTGAGTCTGGATGTCGTGGTCCTATTCTAGCATTAGAACCATTAAATCCTAGCGACTGAAATTGGGACAGGGCCCAAAGCTTAATCAATATAAAAAACTAAAAAAACCCCAGTAAGCTATTTAATCAGGCAGAAAGAAACTTCATTAACTACATACTATTCTCTTAGGAAAAAAAGATATGGACTTGTAAAGATAAAGTAAATATACAGGAATAAATAAAATTAATGGACTCTACCACTGGAATATATTCACCAAAGTGTCATCCCCATAAGACTCTGTGGACATATCCATATATTTTTCTTGGCAATAGTTTAGAACCGCCCTGACATTCTCTTCTCTTGGGGTAGGTTTTTGACTTCCAGTATGATTAGCAAACCTAGCTGCTTCTCATTCAAATAGAAACCAGGTCTTATATTGCTTAGTTTTCTTCATGGTTGCCCAAAGTAGGCCAAGTGGTGCCACAAGCCACTGTTTCTTATCTCCGAATTGGCTCCTCTCTTACCTGTCCATGGTATCTCACCTGCATTCACTTTGAGCCAACAAACAGCTTTTCCTTCCAGCAGCTCCCACTCATCTTTCTGCTCTGCAGCTTTCAAATGAAGCCAGAGAACAGCCAGCACTGTTGCCCATATATCTGGGGTCACCTGAAAACAATGGTGGGAAAAAGACACAGAATGAGCCTAACATATTATTCCTAAGCAGGTATGCATAATGTTTGGCCAAATGATGTTTAGTAACTATTTAATAGCTAAATGCTATTGCAAGTGAAGGCTGTTGTGCAGAATACAGACGAGTGTGTTGAAGAAGGCAATGGATACCATATTATTCATTGATAATAGTTAAATTCCCTATTTTGCATTGTGTGATGGTCAAGGCTGCCTCCTCTCCAGCACTGTTTTTTTGGCAGTTACATTCTATGTCCTACCATGGAGAAATCTTTGCTTGATCATCTGAATACTCTATTTCAGGAATGTCAAACTCAATTTCAATGTGGGACGCATCGGGGTTGGGTTTGACCTCAGAGAGCCAGGGATGGGTGTGGCCATGGTGGGCATGGCCAGCTCAACATAACTCGTGTTGGGGGCATCTGTGGTGGCCAAGTGCTAAGGCAGGACTTCCCTGAGATCATCCTTCACTCTCATAACCTTCCTTCCTTCTCTTCCTTTCTTCTTCCTTCCCCTCTTTCCTTATTTTTCCTTCCTTGGTCTTTTACCATCTTTCTTTTTCTTTCCTTTCCCTTTCTTCTTTTATTTTTTGTTTATTTTGATAGTCCTCTGCCAGAAAAAATGGAGCCTGGGGTCCCCCATGCTCTCTTTTTGGCAGCAATGGCCTCCTGCAGCCTCCTGGGATCTGTTTTCACTGGTATAGGGCTGCAGGAGGCTGGTCCTTTGCTGTTTCCAAGATGGCCCCATGGGCTGGATCTAAGCACCCTGCAGGCCAGATCTGGCCTCCAGGCTTATATTTGACACCCCTGCTCTATATTATGTGTGAAAACTTGAAGTTAAGATGCTACAGGCTTTAGAGGAAGAGACTGCATAAGATATTTCTGCCCTTCCAGTCCCCATCATGGCAAAATCAGTGATTAAATGGAGAGCAAGCATGCATTAGCTTGCCGTCCCACCTATTTTGACACCTCCCATCTTCACAAGAATGCTGTTTTACACTCTATCAATGCCATGATGTTTTTAGTAACAGTCATCTTAGTTCAGATTTTGTCATTTAATGTCTTCCAGATCTTTTCAATCACAGTGCATCTGGAGGGTTCTAGAACGCATAACATAACCCTAATCTTATATTCCATTCCTCCAAACAATATAGCCTTTTCTAATCATAAAAAGCATTCTTGCAAACAAATGAATCCCATCTGCAGTAAATGCCATAAGATCTCTACAGACTTACATGGGCTGGTGCTGTGCCTGAGATCACAGCCTCATTCAGGCCTAGTATGATGGCTAGGGCAGACCCATGAGGCCAGGAGCCATCTGCATTTTGCAGGGATACCAACTTCAAAAGGGGAGATTCTTCCTCCTCAAGTCCTGGATCTTGAGCTATCAATATCAATATCAAAGCACATTGAGAATCCATCAAGATTTATACAATATTTACCTTCCATTTCCTCTTGGCTGATTTCTTAATACCGAACATGGCGTTTAAACTGAACTGAGCAATTCTAGCTCAAAATATAGAGGCAAAAACCAAAAGTTTTGGAGGTAAATATACTTTTGACACAACCTTGGGAGTGTCTTTTTTAGGTCTAGGAACCAGAGGTGAGTTGTTCCTGGCTCAGTCGAACCGGTAGTGGCAGTGGCGAGAGACTCTGCATGCGCAGAAGTGTTGTGCATGCACGAGCATGAACAAACTGGTAGTAAACCAGTTAGGAACGCACCACTGTTAAGAGCTACATTTATCTATAATATATCTTTCTAAATCCATTTAATTTTATCACAATAGCTTAGTCAAGTGAAGCAATGCCTAAACAAATTTATCTGATAAATGGAAGAACTTTCATTAGGTATGAGCATAAATGTTTACTTAATAAAATATTAATCTAGACTACCTGTGACTGAAACATTACATTTCTAGTTTATTAATCTGAGTTGGAACCTTGGGATAAGATACTTTCTATTTGATATTTGGTTACTAACATGGAATTTTGAAGAGATTTAAAAACAAGATTTTTGGAGCCAATTTCTAGATTTCACAATTATCTGGTACATCAAACAAACTGTTTCTATGCTCTATAGAACAAAAACAGGATGTAACCACATACAGAGAGCTTCTTAATATAGAAAGAGGTGTACCACAGTTAAAGCCTTTGAATGTACTAAAAGAGGAAAGGGTAATCCAAACCTGCTTTCAGTATGGACAGCTAAAGGCTAGATGGAAAAAAGACCAGAAAATTGGTATTATGCAAAATGAGGGTAATTTGGTAAAATAAATTAGGGACCAGAGTCAAATGCATTTAAAAAGATTGTATAATATATTGATAGAAAGAGATTCTGAAACAGAGCTAGTTAAAGACTGTATGATAAAATGGGCACAAAACTTTGAAGAACCAATAATGATGGAAACATGGGAAAAGATTTGGGTATTAAATGTAAAATTTGCGCGAGCTCAAGAGAGAGATTTTTTATAAGATGTTTTATAGATGGCATTTAGATCCCAAAAAATTAGCTTGTATGTATCCGAATTTACAATCTAAATGCTGGAGATGTAATTGTGCTGATGCTACATATTATTATATATGGTGGACTTGTAAAAAAGTCAAAGCATTTTGGATAAAAATATGGTGGATTATTCAAAATATTCTTAAAAAGAGGATAAAGTTTACTCCTCAGTTATTCTTGTTAGGTATAATTACAGATTGTATAGCTATAGAGACTAATTTGATTCTGAATTTAACAACGGCATCAAGATTGCTGGTGGCACAGTACTGGAAGAAGGAAGAATTACCTACTATTCAAGAATGCACTTTAAAAGTAACAAACCTAGAAGAGATAGCTAAAATATCAGCATACTTGAAGGGCCATTCAGATGAGAAATATAAGTTGGAATGGAGAAGATGGACTGATTATATTCAAAATAAATATGGGACTAAGACATTTCAGTTAGCTTATGAATGAATGAACAAGGACTGTTACAATTTATCTAAAGTTAGCTTTACAATAGGGGAGTTATATAAGTGTACAAGTATAAGTGAAAGGTATGATGCGAAAGTTAGTTAGTTTATTTTAGTGTATGATTGTTAAATGTTTATACCCTGTATTTTGCTCTGGGAGGTTGGGGGGGGGAGGGTGGGAGGGGATGTGGGATTGGGGTGGAGGGAGGGAAGGGGAAGGGTATACAATTGTAAAATTTATTAAAACTCCTTAATAAAAAAAACAACCTGTTTCACCCCCTCTTTGTTGTTCCCCCCCCAATTTCTTAATTTTAACTACAAGTAGTTCTTGGCTTACAACCACATTTTTGTCATCATTTTTAATTGAATGACCTTCAGAGCAACTTCAGAGAAGAGATGTTGGGAATCACAAATTGCAGGTATCCCCTACAGTTTTTCTATTCTCACAAGATCGAAAATTCTGGAATCCTTTTCATGATGCATTTTAAAAAGGGGTGGGGGCTTTGACTGCCACTTTGACTATTTTGACCCCCTGACACTTCTGTTGTGGTTGACAGATTCATCCTTTTCTTAGATTTTCTGATTAAGCAGGATGAAATACGCAATATAATCCAAACCAAACACATAGGAGGCGGCAAGCGTGGTCACCTCATGGTTGCTGCTATGTTGCAATATTTTCAGGGAAGGCTTATTTTCAGGGGGAAGGGCTTATTTTAGCGCATGCGCTCAAAAGCAGATTGCGCTTATTATCCAGGGAGGTCTAAACATCCAGGGCTGTTTTTCGAGCAAAGCGCATGGGCAGAAGGCTGGGTGCATGCGTGGACAGGATGCATGCAAGCAAAGGTCGACAGTTCATATCCTGAGCGTCATGTAACGGAGTGAGCTTCCATTACTTGTCTCAGCTTCTGCCAACCTAGCAGTTTGAAAGCATGTAAAAATGCAAGTAGAAAAATAGGGACCACCTTTGGTGGGAAGCTAACTGTCTTCCGTGTGCCTTTGGTGCTTAGTTGTGCCGGTCACATGACCACTGAGACATCTTCTGACAAGATAGGCTCTCCGGCTTTGAGACAGAGATGAGCACCGCCCCCTAGAGTCAGGAATGACTAGCACATATGTATGAGGAGAACCTTTAGTTTTACGGAAGGTAAGTGAAAACCACCCCTGTCTCGATGGTCTAAATTTCAGCAGATATAGGGTGATTCAGTGGAGAAGTCTGAAGTTGGAATACTAATACTAAACTCACAAAGAATTATTGACAACCTGGATTATTACAGTATATTACAAACTGATCTTAGTCTAAAGATTTCAAAACTTATTTGAAACAACAATGGGCAATCTGCATTCCTCCAAATCCTATGTTGCATTGGGACCTCCACAAGGAAGGGGGTAAAATAAATAAAAATAGTGGCTATAAACATGTGATTGAAGCTTCATCCTTTTCATGATGCATTTTAAAAAGGGGTGGGGACTTTGACTGCCACTTTGACTATTTTGACTCCCTGACACTTCTGTTGGGGTTGACAGATTCATCCTTTTCTTAGATTTTCTGATTAAGCAGGATGAAATACGCAATATAATCCAAACCAAACACATAGATACAATATCCATTGTTTGCTTTGTACATTGACTGACAGGAATTACCTGTCCACTTTCGTGGTCTGATCTTGGAGGCTGGTAGAAAATCACAGCTGTCTTCCTCAAGTTCACCATCTTCACAATCATCTTAGAGGAAAAAATAAGATAAACACTCTTACAGGAGAAACCAAAGTCCTCAAGACTAATTTTTCCTTCTCTTTCTGTCCATCTATTCCTCCTTGAGTCCGGATGCAGAGGTGGTATTCTATCGGATAAGACTGGTTTGCCTGAACCAATAGAGGAAATTGTGCCCACCCACCACTCACCTGCCCTGGCTCTTTTTTGTCCTACCGTGTTTCCCCAAAAATAAGACAGGGTCTTATTTTCTTTTGACCCTCAAAATAAGCATTTGGCTTTATTTTGGGGGTGCAGGAGGCGGCAAGCGTGGTCACCTCATGGTTGCTGCTATGTTGCAATATTTTCAGGGAGGGCTTATTTTCAGGGGAAGGGCTTATTTTAGCGCATGCGCTCAAAAGCAGATTGCGCTTATTATCCAGGGAGGTCTAAACATCCAGGGCTGTTTTTCGAGCAAAGCACATGGGCAGAAGGCTGGGTGCATGCGTGGACAGGATGCATGCAAGCAAAGGTCGACAGTTCATATCCTGAGCGTCATGTAACGGAGTGAGCTTCCATTACTTGTCTCAGCTTCTGCCAACCTAGCAGTTTGAAAGCATGTAAAAATGCAAGTAGAAAAATAGGGACCACCTTTGGTGGGAAGCTAACTGTCTTCCGTGTGCCTTTGGTGCTTAGTTGTGCCAGTCACATGACCACTGAGACATCTTCTGACAAGATAGGCTCTCCGGCTTTGAGACAGAGATGAGCACCGCCCCCTAGAGTCAGGAATGACTAGCACATATGTATGAGGAGAACCTTTAGTTTTACGGAAGGTAAGTGAAAACCACCCCTGTCTGAATGGTCTAAATTTCAGCAGTTATAGGGTGATTCAGGTGAGAAGTCTGAAGTTGGAATACTAATACTAAACGCACAAAGAATTATTGACAACCTGGATTATTACAGTATATTACAAACTGATCTTAGTCTAAAGATTTCAAAACTTATTTGAAACAACAATGGGCAATCTGCATTCCTCCAAATCCTATGTTGCATTGGGACCTCCACAAGGAAGGGGGTAAAATAAATAAAAATAGTGGCTATAAACATGTGATTGAAGCTTCATCCTTTTCATGATGCATTTTAAAAAGGGGTGGGGACTTTGACTGCCACTTTGACTATTTTGACCCCCTGACACTTCTGTTGGGGTTGACAGATTCATCCTTTTCTTAGATTTTCTGATTAAGCAGGATGAAATACGCAATATAATCCAAACCAAACACATAGATACAATATCCATTGTTTGCTTTGTACATTGACTGACAGGAATTACCTAGCTTGCACTTTCGTGGTCTGATCTTGCGGGCGAGTAAAATCACAGTCGTTGTCTTCATCACTACTGCATGGACATGCATCTCCTAACATAGGTACACCATCTTCAAAATCATCTTAGAGGAAAAAATAAGATAAACACTCTTACAGGAGAAACCAAAGTCCTCAAGACTAATTTTTCCTTCTCTTTCTGTCCATCTATTCCTCCTTGAGTCCGGATGCAGAGGTGGTATTCTACCGGATAAGACTGGTTTGCCTGAACCAATAGAGGAAATCATGCCCACCCACCACTCACCTGCCCTGGCTCTTTTTTGTCCTACCATGTTTCCCCAAAAATAAGACAGGGTCTTATTTTCTTTTGACCCTCAAAATAAGCAGAGATGAGCACCGCCCCCTAGAGTCAGGAATGACTAGCACATATGTATGAGGAGAACCTTTAGTTTTACGGAAGGTAAGTGAAAACCACCCCTGTCTCGATGGTCTAAATTTCAGCAGATATAGGGTGATTCAGGTGAGAAGTCTGAAGTTGGAATACTAATACTAAACTCACAAAGAATTATTGATAACCTGGATTATTACATTATATTACAAACTGATCTTAGTCTAAAGATTTCAAAACTTATTTGAAACAACAATGGGCAATCTGCATTCCTCCAAATCCTATGTTGCATTGGGACCTCCACAAGGAAGGGGGTAAAATAAATAAAAATAGTGGCTATAAACATGTGATTGAAGCTTCATCCTTTTCATGATGCATTTTAAAAAGGGGTGGGGCCTTTGATTCCATGGCTGTGACTGCCACTTTGACTATTTTGACCCCCTGACACTTGTGTTGTGGTCGACAGATTCATCCTTTTCTTAGATTTTCTGATTAAGCAGGATGAAATATGCAAGTCACTGCAGAAGTACTAAAATAATAGCAAAAATCAAGGGACTAGGAAAAAAAAAGCTGTAACAGATTTTGTAGGTACTTACCTTCATCGCTTGTAGATTGTTGGAAGCATGCTGCAAAACAGGATTTGTTATTTTGCTAAACTGATATGTAATGCTTAATAAACTAGCAGCCACATTTTTGTGAGCACTACTTTCCAAGCTATCTCCACCCTATGTAAAATGAATTTCAATAGGCTAGCTGAGAAATGCCAGTAGAATATACATTATGTGTCTTGTATGCATTATTTAGCTCTTCTTCCAGTGCATCACTAATCAATTATTGCAGTTCTCATCTACCCTCCCTCCAATTTAATAAGATTATTGCTCAATTTTGCCCTTTCCGCTTTAAAGGAAATTTGCAGGAATGCCTGTTGATTGTGGTTAAAAAAAGGAAACTGCCTGCAAGGTGAAATAGAAAATGTTCAATGAACTATTATTTTTCTTTCAGGATTACAAGATTACTTTACTGAAGGAAAGAAGATATGCTCTGAAGCAGAGATGGGGAACAATGGTCCCTTTATGACTTGCGGACATCAACTCCTACGGCTGGCTCAGGAATTCTGGGAGTTGAAGTCCACAAGTCATAAAAAGGCCATTGTAAGGAATTGTTTTTCAATTCTGGCAGCTTTAAGATATGTGGACTGCAGAACTCCCCAGATAGGATATTGCTGGAGTTGAAATTGACACATCTTAAAGTTGCCAAAGTTGAGAAAAACCTACACTAAAGTATAACTTACTCTTTATAATCAACCATTCTCTGAATAGCAGATTTATAGAACTTATAATTACTAACTATAAAAGTTCCTGTTTCATATCCCTATCGCCATGTCATGATACTTTATATTTTGTTATCCTCAACTTCAAAATAAGACTTTCAGAGGAACAAATGTTAGGCATTGTCCTCAAGGTCCAATTTTGGACTCTTAACAGTTGTTTCCCACCACAATTCTGCCAGCCTCTTAAAATAAGAGGTTACAACATAACCCCAAACAATCTCAGGCAAATAATATTCTACACTTATTTATTGCATTTATTGATATGAATGAATGCATCCCATGTTTGATATCCATATAGAATATAAAAGAAATTAATGAGAACAGTATTTCTTTGATTTCCACAATGACCAACATGAATTACCTAGTCCGGAAGGAGAGGGAAAACGTTGACCAAATCTTGTAGTTTGTGATGCCATTGAAAAGCAGGATAAGCTGCATCGCTGCAGGACTGCAGACATTTCAGAGTAAAACAGAACACAGGGAAACATAATTGCAATAGAAATTGTGTTAAGCCAAGCTTAATTTTTCCTTCTCTTTGTGTCCTATTCCTCCATGAACTGCAGATGGACTAAATCAGTATTTCTAAAATGTGTGGACTTGAACTAGTCAGGTGGAAATCTACGTACAGTACCTTAGAGTTACTAAGGTTAAGAAATGCTAGCATAGATCCCAGCAAATGCAGTGTGAGTTACACAGCAACTTTGAGGCTGGAATATGGAAAAATTTCCTGAGAACTACTGGGAGCCTGGATTATCTATCTTACTTCTTAGAATGTCTAGAAACCAGGGGACACGAGTTCCAGTCCCACCTAAAGCCAGTTGGGTGACTTTGGGCCAATTACTTTCTTAGCCCTGGGAAGGAGGCAATGGCAAATAACTTTTGAAACTTTGCGAAGAAAACGATAAGGACTTGAATAGCCAATAGTCAATACTGACACAAAGGCACAAACACATACATGTACTTCTTAGAATGACCCCCGATTGTAGTTCTCTGTAACCTGGGAAAATGGGGAATTCAGCTGTCTTTACATGCTTTATGTGGCATCATTCATAAGGTGACCAGATTTTAACATTGGTAAAGAGGGACACCATTGACCGGGGTGGGGGGTTCTTGATTAATTTTTTTTAAAAAAATCCGGACTTTTTAAAAATTGAACAAATTGTTCAAAAGCAGGATGTCTGGTCACCTTAATTTAGATGCCCCTCAAAGGCAAAACTCAGGGGGCTGAATTCTACAGGGGGAGGAGTAAAGGGGGGGATTTTAAGGGCAGCCCAAAGCACCGTCTGTCTAAATTTGCATCAGGCAGGCAGTAACATTTTTATAGACCATGATCAGAGGAGCAACTGATCCTATGGAGATCAGTCGTAGGACAAATTGTTCAAAAGAGGGACTGTCCCGGCACAAGCGTGACGTCTGGTCACCTTAATCATTCACCATTGCTCAATTCTTGTAAGCCATTAACCATGAAATGCAACCTCAAGTCACTAAAAAGCTGCCCTTGTCCCCTTCCCCAAAATGGAGATAACTTTCCATAAATATTTGCAGCTTCTTACAAAAGAAAGTCAGAAAGATTCCTAGAAATGTAGGATGGAAGGAAAGATGAGATGATCTATTGCAGGGGTATCAAACTGGATTTCTTTGAGGACTGGATCAGCATTGTAGTTCTCCTCCACGGGCTGGCGGGGGGTGGGGGAACAGGGAGCAGGGGGGAGAGATGGGATGGACACCTCTTGCGGCACTCTACCAGACAAAATAGGGTATGTGGGAGGGTGGTGGTGGCGTGCACTGCCCCCACGCTTCAATTTCACCCTCCATGGTCTCCGGCAGCATTCTGTGGGCTGTGAACGAACTGAAAACTGGCCTCCTGAGGAGCCCATTTTCAGCCATCAGAGTGCTGCTGGATGCTGTTTTCGAGCATTTTCGTCGGCAGAGGCACCACGGTCCGGTCCTTTGATATTCCCAGGCTGGCCCTATGGGCCGGATTTAAGCACCCCATGGGCTGGATCTGGCCCACAGGCCTTGAGTGTCACATCCCTGGTCTAATGTAGAAGTCTAGGGGTAATAGCAATAGCACTTAGACTTATACACTGCTTCACAGAGCTTCACAGCCCTCTCTAAGTGGTCTAGAGAGTTAGCATATTGCTCCCAACAATCTGGATGCAGTTTTTAACTGAGTTTTGGCCCATTTTATGACATCTTTTGTCACAGTTAAGTGAATCATGCAGTCATTAAGTGAATCTGGCTTCCCCCATTGATTTTGTTTATCTGAAGCTGGCTGTGAAGGTTACAAATGGTGATCACATGATCCTGGTTCAGTCCAACTGTCATAAATATATGCCAGTTGCCAAGCGCCTGAAGTTTGATTGCATGAACATGGGGATGCTGCAATAGTTATAAGTGTGAAAATTAGTCATATGTCACTTTTTATTCCTATTGTAACTTCAAATGGTCATAAAGAAATGGTTGTGAGTCGCTGACCACCTGTACTGTATTCATTTCTATAATATTACAATCAATAATTCCTATTCAGATATTAAAAAATCCAACACCCTAACAGGAAGGCGGTAGAAAACCAGCAATCCAGCTAGGTCATTGAAAGAATAAGATATTTGGATGATACCTGGCAATCAATAAGAGTGGATACCTGCCACTTGCTCTGCCAACTGCTGGCAGCTAAAACCCAGGGAGCAATGGGGCTTTTTAACTTAAGTTTCCCCTGGCAAGACTCCAGACTATCTGGAGAAACTTAGCTGCAAATCTGACCCCCATTTGTTTCAACGGCCACTCAAGGCCTGGGACTTATCCGCCATCTTTGGCTCCTGACTCACATGAAATCGGGATTTCTCGGTGGAGGAGAGGTCCTTGAATCGGTTTGCCCAGCTCTGTGTTCACACCCACGTAAGCTGTCTGAGAACACACCACCCCAGAGCTCAGGCTTGTCTCTAGTGCCAGAACCCGCTTTTCTTCCATCTTCTCCTTGTCTTCTTCTAATTCCTTCAACAATGCCTGAGCAGCAAGACGGTGAACAGGGAGCCTGCACAGAAAGGGGAGGGATAGGTAGAGAAAGGGCTTCCATTACATCAAAGTCTTAATCGATTCTCAGTTCCTTCTATATTGTGGTTTTGTGCCCAGAGGGTAAGCTGACAGCAAATACAAGAAAAAGTTAATACTTAACTACTTGTTTTGCATTTTAACTCGAGAAGCTGAAAAATCTAGGCTAAAAAGATTTATCCTTGTTATCTCTTCTCTGAAAAGAAAAAAAGCAGAGCCTGAATGTACCCCTGGGTGAGCATTTCTGTAGCTTGGAAGTAACATGTAAGAACACATACGGTTTCTTTTGCATTGCCAAGCTGTTGGGCTTTAGTCAACCAATATCTCCTTAACTATGTTTTTATTCTGAAAACTGCCAGAACTACTATGAATCCAGCCAAATCTCTTGGCTAAGGGATACGAATCCAGAGAGCAAGAGATCACACACACACACACACACACACACACACACACACACATACATCTAAGCAATAAAGCTGATTAAGGTGGTGGCTTCCTACATTCATTTGGCTTAACATACAAAAGACATGCTATCTCCTAGAGGAAATGACTCTGCTAGGTG